>NW_025387871.1:0-6484 GCF_016433145.1 Gracilinanus agilis | reverse complement strand
TCTTGACATTTCATCCTATACAGTTAGTCCCTGTTCCCTCTACGTAAACTTCTTCTAGTTACCTGTTGTTAATAATAATTTTTAATATTTGCCAATACCTTCTTTTCTTCTTAGGATATAAATTGATTGAATTTGTTGTGTCCCTTAAAGAAAAGAATTTTTTTTCTCCTCCCCCCATTTTCTTAATTACCTTATGTTGATTTTCTTGAATTCTGGGATTGGGCTGCAAACTCTCTGTTTAAGTCTGGTTTTTTCTTGATGAATGTTTGATAGTCCTCAATTTTATTGGATGACCATACTTTCCCCTGCAATAATATAGTCTTGCTGGATAGTTGATTCTTGGTTGTAGCCCCAGTTCACTTGCTTTCCAGAATATTGTGTTCCATGCCTTCTGGTCCTTCAATGTAGATGCAGCCAGATCCTGTGTTATCCTAACTGTGGTTCCCTGATATCTGAATGACTTCTTTTTAGCAGCTTGTAATATTTTTTCCTTGGTCTGGTAGTTTTTGAATTTGGCTATAATATTTCTGGAAGTTGTCAGTTGTGGATTAAATTTAGGAGGTGATCTGTGGATCCTGTCAATTTCCACTTTTCCTTCCTGTTCAAGAATTTCTGGGCAATTTTCTCTGATAATTTCTTGTAAAATGCTATCTAAACTTTTTCTTTTATCATGATGTTCTGGTAAACCAATAATTCTCAAGTTATCTCTTCTAGCTCTGTTCTCCAGATCTTTGGTTGAATCAATGAGGTGTTTCATATTCTCAAATTTTTCATGTTTTTTTATTTTGTTTAATATATTCTTGCTGCCTTGTGAAGTCATTTTCTTCTAGTTGTTGAGTTCTGTTTTTTAAAGACTGAATTTCATCCCTGGATTTTTGGTCATCCTTCTCTTTCTGGTCCGATTTTCTTTTCCCTTTTTTGCTTCATTTTCAAGCTGGCCAATTCTGGCTTTTAATACTTTATTTTCTTGTTTTAGCTCATGTATTTCCTTTTTCAAATTGTCTTCAGCCTCTCTTGATTGTTTTCTGAGTTCCTGAAGTTCTTGAATTAATTGAGTTTTAAATTCTTGAGTTAATTGAATTTTGAGATCTTCCAAAGCCTGTGTCCAGTTCACTGGAACTACTTCCTCTTCTTCTATTTCTGTTNTTCTGTTTCATTTGCTCTCTTTTCACTTCCTTGAAAGAAGCTGTCAATTGTCATTTCTTTTCTCTTTTTCTGTTACTTGCTCATGTTTTTCCCCCTTCCTTGTTCTGCTATTTTGAGCAGATGGATTTAATGATCTTTGATGAAAGATCTTCCCCCCAGGGGTAAATTACTTTCTCTACCCCTGTGGAAGACTTCTTGTCTGTCCAATTGTTGGGATTAAGTCTGTATGGATTAGATTAGTCTGCCCTGAGGCTAAAACCTCAAAGCCTTGAGGGGAGGGAAAAACAAACAAACAAACAAACAAACAAACAAACAAAAAAAGGTGGGGTGACAAGAAGGAGCATTTTTTTTGCTGAACTGAGCTCTCTAGCAGTGGGGTCCCCCTGCACTATCCACTGTGTTTGATCTGGTTTTCTTTCCTCTTGAAACCCTGCATTCTCTATCTCTGTATGAGGAAGTCAAGCTGTCTGCCCTCTGGGGTTTGGCTCTCTCTAAGCTACCATCTTCTGGGTGTTTTTGCTGTGTTTCTCTGGTTTTCTCCTCCAGTCACCTCTCCAGTGTCTGTGTTTGACTCCCTGAGTCCTATGCCAGCAAGGCCCTCTCTCCCGACTGGTGCACCCACTAGCCCTGAGATTTCCCGGGCAGCTGGAGACTCCACACAGCACGTGGGGGAGGCATCTTGGGATCCTGGGATTCCCCTTCTATGCCCTCAGTCCTGACAGTTCAAGTATTGAAGCCTTTTTCTTGACATACCTCTTTAGTTGTGCTGCAGTAGGGTTCCCCCTGCTCTGTCCCATTCTTAGATTCAGTTCTCTTTCTTCTCGAAGCACATTGTTTTCTATCTCGGTGTGTAAGGGTGCAGAGGTTTTAAGATTCGCTCCATCTATGCCGCCATCTTACCAGAACTCCTCCTTCTTCATCATTTTTTAACCATCTTTCTAAAGCCATTTTAAGATGCACTCTTTGTGGTGACAAAGATCTGGAAAATGAGGGGGTGTCCATTGATTGGGGAATGGATAAACAAATTGTGACATCGGATGGTGATGGAAAACTATTATGCTCAAAGGAATAATGAACTAGAGGAATTTCATGTGAACTGGATTGACCTCCAGGATTTGATGCAGAATGAAAGAAGCAGAATGAGGAGAACATTATACACAGAGACCATACATTGTGGCACAATCAAATGTAAGTCTTCTCTACTAGCGGCAATGCAATGATCTGGGACAATTCTGAGGGACTTATGAGAAAGAACACTATCCATATCCTGAGAAAGAGCTACAGGAATAGAAATGTAGAAGAAAAACATATTATTGATCACATGGTTTGATGGGGATATGATTGGGAATGTTAGATTTAAATGAGCACACTATTGCAAATATGAATAATGTGGAAATAGGTTTTGGAGCATGATACATGTAAAACCAAATGGAATTGCTCATCAGCTATGGGAGGGAGGATAGGAGGGAAAGAACATGAATCATGTAACCATAGAAAAAATATTCTAAATTAATTAATTAAAGAAAAAAGAGAAAATAAAGTCATTTTCCCCTGAATTCTAAATAGATAAATACAAAACACGAGAAAATTTGGTAATTTTTAGAGGTGTGCTGGCGCACAGTTGTTTGCTTTCATTATGATCCATGGATTAAAGAAGAAAAGAGAGGTATTTTTAGTAATGCCCTCCTGTTGCCTTGCAACTTATCCCTTCTTTTCTTATTGGAGTTATTCCTATTATAAAGGATACTCCTTTATAACTCATATTAAATAATATCAAATGGCCAAAGTGGACCTCTATTAAGAAAGTTCAATTCTGATAAAGATGAGGGAGAAGACATGAGTTGACAAAAAATCACTATCTGTAGCTTTTTGTTTTTAGAATCACTTAGGAACCATGCATCAGACAAATCAAGACTTGCTTTGTGAAATACCAATTCTATAATCCCAAAGAACCATGTAGGAACTGAATCACCTCATCTGATGAAATTTGTCTTAATCACTGCCTGCAGTGATGTGACAGCAGGACAAGAAAAGAACTAATCTAAAAGAAAATTATACAAAAGAAAAAATAATGGTATGGTGAAATCAAACAAAATAAAAGGTAATTATCCTGGCAGTACAAAAAGTTAAATAGGCCATAAGGCTAATAACACTTTAAAAACCTCTTGAGATGATAAGTTTTCTATTTCATATAGTTTGCTCTATGTTATGGAAAAATAGTAAAAATATTAGTTTTCCCTTCACTAAGAGCCATACCTTGCAAATAATCCATCTACAGATTAGCACCATGAAGCATGTGGGGGAGGCAGGAAGAAACATCTTTTGTAAAGATGTCCTAACTCAGGACACAGGGACAATTACTGGAGAAGGCAAAGACTATGACATAGTAAGAAGCCTATGTTGAGGAAGAAGTGGTATCAATGGAGGGAGTTTCTTCACTGGGAGTTCCCTACACAGATAAAATCACATATACAATCAATCAGTTTTACTTCCCTACACAGATAAAATCACATATACAATCAGTTTTACTAACATACTGATAAATTCATTTTTTTCTATCTGTTGAAAGACTGCAAGAACTTTCAGATTCCTCTCAATTCTAATTTTTTGGGACAAAGTCCCAATTACCCTACCCTAGTTTGGGCTCTTTATTTAAGTTCTACTTATAATTGTCATGGTACAGAGGAAAAAAACAGATTTCCAAAAGAATCTGTGTAAAGATCAAGGACTGAATGCTTTCAAGCTGGAAAGTCTTTGACTATCGGCCCCATAATAGACTCTGGGTCTATTGAAGGAGTATAAGTTTAATTAACTTCAGTGAAATTCACCACTAGAAGTCACCAGGTAATGAATTTTTTGAAGATTATCTGTAGGATTGATGTTTATATGAATGGATCTTTGCGAGAATTAAGGAATTCATGACTTCTTAAAGTGTCAAAGTAAGCAAAATGATCACTGAATTAGAAAATGTCTTGTCAGTCTTTTCCATAGTCAATGGCAATGGAGAGTTGAAACTGCTAAGTACAATACTAAGATTACCAAGAAGATTAAGGGAATTGACTGATTATTGAGATGCCGCCACTCTAAAAAATATATCACTTTGAAATTAAAGTATCAGGAAAGCCAGGGAGACTTATAAGACTTTAGGAAGGAAATCATTGTCTTGAAAGTTGTTGATTTTTCCATGTAAATTGTGTCTCAAGATATATGTTGTTATTGTATTTATTTTTATTCATTTTAGTGTTTTTCTCCATTACAAATAAAAACAATTTTGAACTCCAATTTTAATGATATTAACCAAATTCCCTCCCTATCCCTAACTCCTCTCCTCCCTCCCAGAGACAATAAGCAATGTGATATAGATTTTACAAGTGCAATCGTGTAAAGCATTTTTCCATATTAGTGACTGTGTGTGATAAAACTTGAACAAAAAAATGAAGAAAGAAAGTGAAAAATACTATGTTTTATTCTGCTCTATCATTTCTTTCTCAGGAAATAGATGTTATTTTTCATCATGAGTCCCTGGAGATTGTCTTAAATCACTGTAATGTTAAGAATAGCTAAGTAAGTAATTCACAATTGTTCATCATATAATATTGCTGTTTCTACATACAATGTTCTCTTGGATCTGCTCACTTCATTTTGCATCAGTTCATGTAGATCTTTCCAAGGTTTTCTGAAATCATCTTTCTCATCATTTCTTATAGCATAATAGTATTCTATTATAATCATATACCACAACTTTTCAGTCATTCCTCAACTGATGAACATCTCTCAATTTCCAATTCTTTGCTACCACCAAAAGAGGTGTGATAAATATCTTTGTACAATTAAATCCTTTTTCCTTTTTTTATTTCTTTGGGATACAGACCTATTAGTTGTATTTCTGGACCAAATTTTCATTTGTGCATAGTTCCAAATCCCTCTCCAGATTGGTTAGATTAGTGCACAACTCCACCAACAGTTCATTAGTGTCCCTATTTTCCTATACTCTACCAACATTTATTATTTTCCATTTCTGTCATATTAGCTAATCTTATAGATATGAAGGGATACCTTATTATTGTTTTAATTTTCATTTCTCTAATTAAGAGTCATTTAGATCATTTATAAAAATTGATTATAAATGGCTTTGATTTCTTTATCTGAAAACTGCCTATTCATATTCTTGGCCCATTTATCAATTGAGAAACGACATGCTTCCTTATAAACTTGATTCAGTTCTATATGTTTGAGAAACAAGAACTTTCTCAGAGATGTCTGCTGTAAAAATTTCCCAACTTTTTGCTTTTCTTCTAAATTTGGTTGAATTGGTTTAGTTTCTGTAATTAAAAAATATATATCATAAAAATTATCCATTTTACATCCTATAATGCTCTCTATCTCTTTTTTTGGTCATAAATTTCCCCCTTATCCTTAGATTTCACAAGCAAACTATTCAATGCTCGTATAATTTGCTTATGGTAACATCCCTTTATTTCTAAATCATGGGCCCATTCTGATATTATCTTGGTACATAGTAGGAGATATTGGTCTAAACTTAGTCTCTGCCATATCTTTTTCCAGTTTTTTTCCTGCACTTTTTGTCAACTAGTGGTTTCTTGTCCCTAAAGCTTGTATCTTTGGGTTTATCAAATACTAAACAGCTAGCTATTCTGCTGCTTTTATTTACCACCATATATTTTTATGGTGTTACCAGCCTTCTTGCCATAGCTTCATGAATCTTTAGAGCAAATTGGTGTGAAGAGAGAATTAAAATTCTATTTGTCTATTTTGAGTTAATCAATCAAGAACTTAAAGTACTCCTACTTAATACTTAGTAAATCACTAACAGAAAAAGTTCTCAACCGCAAAGGACACAAGCACTAGAAGCACTAGGCAGTGCCAGGCAAATTAAAAGGCTGTAATTGGTTCCTGTGAAGAGGGGGAAAGACAGGAAGTGACATGGAAAAGGGGTATAAAAGGTGAGATCCAAAAGAAGATTGATTCATTCCTGGTCTTTTTGAGAGAAACCTTTCTTGAGGGTTCATTCTGGGTTGGAGATTGCTGTGCTGGAGAGGTTTGCTGGGTGAATGACTGGAGCTGAAAGAAGAGGCTTGCATTGGTGGAACCCTTGCTGAAGACACCACTGGGACTTCTGACTGAAGAAACTACCATGACTCCACATGGAAATCAGGACTTGAGTGATCTCTTGCTGCGTGGTGAGCTGAACTTCTATGGATGACAATTATAGGGTATCTAGCTAAGCAGTATTTTCTACTTCTGTCCAACATTTCTCTTCTTTTACTATATTTACATTATATTAAAGCTATTAATTATAAAGCTATTTTGACTTAAG
>NW_025387870.1:4168-4562 GCF_016433145.1 Gracilinanus agilis | reverse complement strand
CTATAAACATGTTAAGTGAACACAGAATAGTATACTTGTCAGATCTCTGGGAAAGGAAAGACTTTAAAACAAAGCAAGAGTTAGAGAAAATTACAAAATGTAAATTAAATGGTTTTGATTATATTAAACTAAAAAGCTTTTGTACAAACAAAAACAATGTAGTTAAAATCAGGAGGGAAACAACAAATTGGGAAAAAATCTTTATAACGAAAAACTGTGACAGGGGTCTAATTACTCAGATATACAAGGAGTTAAAGCATTTGTATAAAAAAATCAAGCCAATCCCCAATTGATAAATGGGCAAGAGACATGAATAGGCAATTTTCAGGTAAAGAAATCAAAAGTATCAATAAGTACATGAGAAAGTGTTCCAAATCTCTAATAATTAGAGAAA
>NW_025387870.1:0-4080 GCF_016433145.1 Gracilinanus agilis | reverse complement strand
CACACCTAGCAGATTGGCTAAAATGAAAGAAGGGGAGAGTAATGAATGTTGGAGGGGATGTGGCAAAATTGGGACATTAATGCATTGCTGGTGGAGCTGTGAACTGATCCAACCATTCTGGCTGGCAATTTGGAACCATGCTCAAAGGGCTATAAAAGAATGCCTGCCCTTTGATCCAGCCATACCATTGCTGGGTTTGTACCCCAAAGAGATCATAGATAAACAGACTTGTACGAAAATATTTATAGCTGCGCTTTTTGTGCTGGCAACAAACTGGAAAAGGAGGGTATGTCCTTCAATTGGGGAATGGCTGAACAAACTGTGGTATATGCGGGTGATGGAATACTATTGTGCTAAAAGGAATAATAAACTGGAGGAGTTCCAGGCGAACTGGAGAGACCTCCGGGAACAGATGCAGAGCGAAAGGAGCAGAGCCAGAAGAACATTGTACACAGAGACTGATATACTGTGGTAAAATAGAATGTAATGGACCTCTGTACCAGCAGCAATACAATGACCCAGGACAATTCTGAGGGATTTATGGTAAAGATGCTACCCGCATTTCAGAGGAAGGACTGCAGGAGAGGAAACATATAAGAAAAACAACTGCTTGAACGCATGGGACGGGGTGGACGTGATTGAGGGTGTGGACTTGAAACTACCACACCAATGCAACTACCAACAATTTGGAAATTGGTCTTGATCAAGGACACATGACAAAACTAGTGGAAAGGGGATAAGAGGAGCATGAATCAGGTAACCATGTTAAAAATGTATATTAATAAATGTTTAAAAAAAAAAAAAGAATAACTGTGTAACTTTTTCAATATAATGTGTCAGTGTCAATGGTATTTCATTTGGTGGTCACTTTTATAAGACAAGGAAAGAACAAAATAAAGAAGTGAACAATGGAAATAGTTCCCAAAAAACAGCTTACCAGAGTGATGTCTCTCGAAGCAGCAGCTGCACTCATGTGTAAACTGGGCTGCCGGACTGAACTACTGCAATCCAGGGCTCGAGCAAAGGTTCCAACCGCACTAGGAAAACCAAGAGGAGTGGGGGAAGGAAGAGGGAGGGAGAGACAGAGAAAGAGAGATCAAATTTTTAATTTTATTCTCTTTCCCCCTTTATAGTGCTATTACATTCTTCAGCAGATAATTAAGACATTAAAGTATAAGAGCACAACAAAATACAGACATGCTAAAAATCATTTTACATTTTAGAAATTTATCAAGGCAAAAATCTTACAAACCATTATTAAGTCAATAAAAATAAAATTGGGTGTAGGAGGGCAGAGAGGAAGAAAGGAAGAATAGAGAAGATAGGAAAGGAAGAAGATAGTTCATGAAACTACATCAAATGCTCCTAACTTCAGCACTATCTGCCATGAGCATCTGGTGGAAGAAGTGAAAGCTGGGATACAAACTCCTATGACTTCCCTTGTCTGACTATACTGACCGCAGAGGCCACAGGAGCAAAAATGTGGAATCCCAGAACCCTGATCTGGCTAAAGCCCCTGAATATCAGCTTGCTCACCTGCTCTACAATTCTTCCCTCTAATATAGATCTTTTACCATCATCTGAATTCTACAAATACAACACATTTTATAATTTAAGTCAATAGTCTGTCCACCTTAAAAACAATTCACTTAATTATGTGCCCTAGACTGCAGATATTCAGTTGTGGTTGTATGCAGTTCTTGTAATATATAGCTCCTCTTTTAGTTGAGGAAAAATGCCATTAAGTAAACTGAACTCTATGTATACTATTAGGTATGATGTAAGTAATGTATAAATTCAAGCTATGAATCAGATAAATTTTTAATAACCAACAGAGGGAAGGCAGTAGAATTAAGGGAGATTAAAAAAGGGTTTCTTATATAGGTTGGAATTTTAGGTGGAAAGCCAGAGAAGAGGAGAAAGAGCATTCCAGTCAAAATATGTTGAGTTGGGAGAATGTCAGTCATATATTTAGTGGGATATAAGTTTTAAGAAGACTAAAAAGAAATAAGAGGGCAGGTTATAGAGCCAGGAGAAATGGAGTGATTTTAGATTAGATCAAAACTCCACATATTGAGCTCAATATTTCAATTTACTTTCATACTGTGTTTGGAAATTTTATATGGGAAGAATTTTGGTCTAGTACTTGAAATATACTATAAATACAAAAATAATAGACTTCAATCATTTATATCTTTTATATAATCCAAGGTTTGGGATCATTTAATGTTGATAATCTCATCGATCTAATAGATTCAAATATCACTATGAAGATGACTCTCAAATCTATGTGTTTAGTCCATATCATTCTCCTTAGCTATAGGCCTAAAAGGGTGAATACCTCGATCTGAAAGAAATAAAACAGAAAATCATTTATTAAGCACTTTCCATGCACTAAGAATTAAGCTGAGAGCTGTGGATACAACCAGAAAAGCAAAAGAGAATTTCCTTTCAAAGAGTTTACAAAAGTACAATTAGGGGAGACAACATATATAGTTGGATTCTCTAAAACAGATGAAAGGCCCAGTCTTTTGGATCAACAATAGATGAGAGGAAAATGCCTAGAAGGCATAGAGAAAAGCCTATAAGTCTAACATCTTTCTAGAAGGCCCAGTGGCTCCTGCTCAACCAAGCAAGATGAACTGCCAAGTACTAATCAACAAACAATTGGAAAGGAGGTAAAAATGGGTCCAAGGGTAAAAGTTGAGTAGAAATCAGGGTTAATTCTTGCACAGGTGAGGATGGGGGACAGGCAGCATCCAGCCAGGTTGAAGTTTCCAATCCCTGATCAGAACTGAACAAGGAGGTCTTGGATAGGGGAAGAGAGTCTCCACAGGTACCTCAAATTCAAAATGGGAAAACAGGCCTCATTACCTTTCACCATGATAATATTCTACTTAATATTTCCACATCAATTCTCATCAAGGAAATTAGTTTAATCTATAGTATTCTTTCTGTTTTGACCATCTTTAGAATAAATATCAAATTAAATAGATACTAATCATATTAAGAAAAACTCCACTTATTTCTATGTTTCCAACTGGATTTGGTTGTTTTAAATAGATATGGGTGCAGTATCATCTCCAAAGCATTTTTTTTTTCATTTATTGATACAATCTCATTATTTTTGTTGCTCTTCATTTTAATATAGTTAATTATACAGTTAATTGTCCCTATATTTAACTGATCCTTCATTTCTAGAATATAATCTAGTCATAGTGTTTAGAAACATCTTTGTGATATGTTATTTCTTCTCATTAGCTTTCCCTCTGAAACCTATCCTTCTTCAAAACTCCTATTTTTACCAAGAGGAACCCCATCATTTCAAGATTGTCATCTCAGAATCATCAGTTCTTTTTACTCTCAACTCACTCTCTATCCAATAGGCAACTCGAGAGCAGTGATTCCCAAAGTGGCCACTACTGCCCCCTGGTGGGTGCTGCAGCAATCCAGGAAGGCGGTGATGGCCACACATGCATTTATCTTTCCTATTAATTGTTATTAAAATTAAAAGAAATTTCCAGGGGCCTAAGTAATATTTTTTCTGTAAAGGGGGCGGTAGAGCAAAAGAGTTTGGAAACCACTGCTCTAGAGTATATTCTGCAAAGATCTGTTCCCTCCAATCATACAGTCACCATCTAAGTTTAGATTTATATTATAACAATTCTCTTGGAATACTAAAAATTATACCTTTAATTTGCAGAATTACAAACAAACAAAAAAACTTCCTTCTAATTAGAATCTGTCACCAGTTTTCTCATTCATAAACTATCGACCACATCATATTGATATGTCTCAAGCACAAATATAAGCATACTATTGCTCAGCTCTAGGTACACTAGTAGCTGACTAGGAAAAAAAATCAAACTTAACCACTGTTTGGCACATAATGCTTATCATTTTCTGGTTCCAATTTACCCCTTTAGATTAATTTTCACATTACTGGCCCTCACATATCTGTTCCAGATAAATTGGTTGGCTTATTATTGCCCCTCCATGACATCTGATCATTTGTCTAGATCAGTGATTCCCAAAGTGGGCGCCACCTCCCCCTAGTGGGTGCTGTAGTGATCCAGGAAG
>NW_025387869.1:541-7497 GCF_016433145.1 Gracilinanus agilis | reverse complement strand
GAAGGAAGGAAGGAAGGAAGGAAGGAAGGAAGGAAGGGTACAGCTGCATATATAGTACTATTTCATCTTGGAGTAACCAAAACTACATCAAAATTGGTGAGGTATCTATTTAGACTCCTCATAGTAGGTGGCAAAAAGCAAGGTATGAGCCCCTTTTCTTAATTACAAGGTCTATAGACACATTTTCATTATTATAAGTTAATTAATCAACAAGAATTTATTAGGTACTTACTGTGTGTTAGAGGCATTAAGGATACAAAGGAAAAGCAATAGCCATCCCTGCCCTTAAAGGGCTTACATTCTAATGGAAGAGAAAACATATATATAAATTGGTATATATGAAATATATATGTATGGAGTAAACAGAAGGTAATGCCAGAGAGGTAGCACTGGCAGCTGGGAGACTGGGAAAAGCTTCCTAAAAGTGATGAGTTTGAGACAAGACTTGGGGGGGGGGGGGGGTTTATAAGGAGGCACTGCAAAAGAAAAAAGATGCAGTCCTTACTTTTAAGAAGCTTATAATCTCATTAGAGAGATAATATGTATAAACATGAAGCAATTATAGAATAGTAGAACTTATGAGATGTCAGACTGTGTGGTACAAACAAATGAAATCAAAATTCAGAAAAAAAAAAGTGTAGGATACTAGCCTTACCCCTCTCATATGAATTGTGTGAAGTTCAAGTGAAATAATGTGTATGAACTTAACTAATGTTATCATCTGGTTACATAGATGAAATGAGAAAGGTCATGTTTAGTGCCACGTTTTTCATTTGAAAAGGGCAATGATATATGCCAACAAATTATGTGAAAAATATGGTCCTAAAATCAGCATTTCTTGCCTCTGATGTTGTATTTTGCTTATCAACCCCTAACTAATTGAATAGAGACCCTAATTTAAGTTAAGCCCCCACCAGCTATATCTCCTTAACTGGTGACCTCCAGATTTGAACTTTAATTTAGCATAAATCCCTCCTGTTTGTTTTGCTTCTTCCTCACCTCCCTTCAGTTATCTTTGGCTATGTAAATAAGAAAGCTTACAATCTAACTGTGATATCTTGTATATAGTGGGATATAATGGTAGAAAGGATATTAGATTTGTGGTAAGAGAATTAGTCCAGATTTGCTCTTTGTGTAACATTTAAGCAAATCATTTCTCTGGGCTACACTGTGTACAACTGTAAAATTAGAGGGTTGGCTTTCCATCTCATTCTTTATGGCATTTTTCCCACACTTTTCTTCAGTTTTCCACCACTAACTCTTTTTACATCTCTGTCTCATGTGAAAAGGTGGCTCTTCTCCTTGCAGAGGCAAATTCTTCTACATGCATAAGTGAACCCATTTCATCCCATCTTCTTCAGGAGATTGCCCCCTCTTATCAACCTATTCTCTCAATAATCTTCGGTCTCTCCCTATATGGTGGCTGCTTCTCTACTATCTATAAACATGTTCATGCCTCCACCATCCTTACCTGACCCACTAGCTATTGTCCTATATCCTCTGTTTTGTGGCTAAAGTCCTTGAGAAAGTAATCTATAATAAATAATTACACTTCCTTTCCACTCATTTCTTAAATCTCTGCAGTCTGCAATGCAACCTCATCATTCACTGAAATAGCTTTGTCCAAATTTATCAGTGATCTCTTAATTGCAAATCTAATGGTCTTTTCTCAGGCCTCATCCTTTCTTGACCTCTCTGCAGTCTGACTTTGCCAATCACCCTGTTCTCCTTGATACTCATGCTTCTCTAGGTTTCTGTGACATTGCTTTCTCTTGGTTCTCTTTCCATCTATCTAACTATTGATTCTCAGTCTCCAATAAGTCACCATTCTCCTAGTTGCCCAAGTTCACAAGCTAGGTGTCATCCTCAACTGCTCAGTCTCTCTCACCCTCTATATATAGTTGTCAATGCCTGTTGCTTTTATTTTTATATTATGCTCCACATACACCCACTTCTATCCTCTAGCAGCCACCTCCTTGGCACAGATTTCATGCTTGGATTATTGCAATAGCCTGCTGGTTGGTCTACCTACCACAAGTCTCTCCCCCACTTCCCAGTCTATCCTCTCAGCTTCCAGATTGATCTTCTTAAAGAATAGATCTAAACCTATAACACTCTCCTCTTTGTGGAGTCCTCATCACTCAAGCAATATGTTCCAGGTTTCTTTGTCAACATCAAGGCTTCTTAAGCGGGGATCCAAAAACTTTAAAAAATATTTTTTTAATAAAATATATTACAACATAATTGGTTTCCCTTGTAATCCTGTGAATTTCATTTTATGCATTTAGACACATTATTCTACTATTGTGCTCAAAGGAATAATGAACCAGAGGAATTCCATATGAACTAGAACAACCTCCAGGAATTGATGAAGAGTGAAAGGAGCAGAACCAGGAGAACACTATACACAGAGACAGATACACTGTGGCACAATCAAATATAATGGACTTCTCTACTAGCAGCAATGCAATGATCCAGGACAATTCTGAGGGACTTATGAGAAAGATCACTCTCCACATCCAGAGGAAGAACTGTGAGAATAGAAACACAGAAGAAAAACAACTGTTCGATCACATGGGTCAATGGGGATATGATTGGGGATGTAGACTCTAAACAATCACCCTAATGCAAATATCAATAATATGGAAATAGGTCTTGATCAATGACACATGTAAAAACCAGAGGAATTGCGCATTGGCCTCAGACCTTTCCTAACTGCGTGACCCTGAGCAAGTCACTTAACCCCCACTGCCTATCCCTTTTTGTTCTTCTGCCTTAGAACCAATACTTAGTACAGGTAAGGATTTAAAGTAAGGGGGGTCCTGAGACCAAAAGATTTGAGGTCAAAGTAAATACAGTTTAATGGTAGAGATACCCACCCATATTGATGATACCACAAATCTAGTGGAGAGACTGCCTGGTGTCATGCAAAGAAAGAGTTAGGAACCTGGTTTCAAATCTCAGTGCTGACATCTATTAGCTTGGTAGGCATGGACAAGTCATTCACTTTCCTTAAGCCTTAGGTTTTTTTTAATCTCCCAAGGGCCATAACAATATTTAGAATATCTACTTCATAAATCTAAAAATTCTATATGAAGAGTATCAACACTGCCATTTCAAACAAACATCTCCTTTTTTTTTTGGTAATCATGGCTTCCTGTCCCTCCTGCTTCCTGATTCAACAGATAAAATGAGAGATTAAAAGGAAAAAATGAATAGAATACACAGAAAAGGCAAAGATTGAGGTGTCTTTCCACTATGCCCTTCTATGACTAGAACTTGAACTCCTCACCAATGAGAGTATGAATCAATACAATTCACAAAAATTAATAATGATCAGGGCAGCTGGGTAGCTCAGTGGAGTGAGAGTCAGGCCTAGAGACAGGAGGTCCTAGGTTCAAATCCGGCCTCAGCCACTTCCCAGCTGTGTGACCCTGGGCAAGTCACTTGACCCCCATTGCCCACCCTTACCAATCTTCCACCTATGAGACAATACACCGAAGTACAAGGGTTTAAAAAAAAATTAATAATGATCCCTTAATGCAATAACAAAGTCTGTACTATAGAGAAGATTGAGCCAAAAGGAGAAGCATTCAGTCCTCACAATAGTTCCTTTAGGGAGTTAAGTGATATTAAGGATGTCTTTGGAGCACCACAAGTTTAATTAGTTCTCTGTTGTCTTAAGCTTGGGCATCATGGGAGTTAAGGGCTAATTTTCAATGCCTGGATAAGGTTATTACTATGTAATGTCAGAAATCACTAATCACATATGCACACATGAACATGCATACACACACTCAAAGATTTTACCAAGTAGACAGAGCTGGTTATGTATGTATCAAGTCTTCAGAGTTAGAACTTTAGATTTTCAATCTTAGGCTTTAATATCTCTATTTAATCATAAAGTGAATTATCTACCAAAATAATAAATGTTCACTACCTTTCAAATAATAAAACGCATTTTTCCTGGCACATAAACCAAGAGCTTTATTTTTGTGCTAGCACTAATGTGAAATTACATGTCATGAATTATTCATGCCATCCAATTTAATTCAATTATTTGTACTGAATTCACATCTAATCCATAACAAAATTTAACACAACCCCCGAAAAAAAACCTCCTCTGTACCCTTGAATAATAGATTTCTTGCAATATTTCAAGGAAGATAAGTGGTTATTTGGGTTGAAATGGCAATGCATATTATAGTTGTAATGATGAAAATGATGAAAATAATTTTAACTATTTAACTATACATTTCTATTCTATTTACTGATGGATGTCTCATAATGGAAAGCATATTTAGTGTCTAACTAGAACCAAAGTAGCAAAAAATCAGATTTAACTACATGCATGGGGCCAAATCAGAACATAGTAAAAACTGCAGAGACTGACTAAAGTAAAACCAAGAGATGTTAGGGCTGCAAGTAACCTCTAAGTCTAACCCTTGTCTCATTCATTTTAAAGAAGAAGAAACAGAATCCCAGAGAAGCTGCTGAGAGTGAAATTTCCAGCTCTCTTGATTCCATTCAAACTGGTAGCAAGCATCTCCACAAAATGACAAACAAATTCTGTGGTTATGTGGAGGTGAAGATGGGAGGTGGGGAGGAATCACAAAGTACTACTTAAAAATTTGGAGATAGGCTACAGAAATATGGAAGAAAGATTTGATACTGTTCAGGGTTGATATGAGGATGACCTTGCAATATACATAGACAAAACTGCCAACAGAAACAAGAATTGTAAATTAGAGACAGTGTGCTCAGCAGAAAACTCAATGGATTTGGAATGGGAGGCTCTGGGTTCACAGAAATACAAAAGCTGAGTTGGAAAGATCTCCAAATCTCTCTAATCTAACCCATCTCCTACTACGACATATTCAAAAATTGTTCTTCTAGCCTCCACTTGAAGACCTAAAAGGAGTGGGAAATCCACATGCCTCAAGGCAGCTGCCCATTCTATTTTTGCACAGTCCTCATTGCTAGTGAGTTTTTCCTGACATCCAGCCTAAGTTTGCCTCTTTATAACCTTTATCCATGTTCTGCTCTCAGAGGCCAAACAGAGCAAGAATAATTCTTACTCCACAAAACAGTCCTTCAAATAGAAGCAGACATTGTCATATCCTCCCCCAAGTTTTCTTTTTTCCAAGCATGTCCAGCTCCTTCAACTAATCCTCATAAAATCTGAGCCCAAAGCCCCCACCATCCTGGCTGCCTTCTTCAGGATACTCTCCTCCAACTTCTCTAAATGCTTCCACATACTAACTTGATCAAGTCACTTAACCAAACCCCTCTCAGTTGCAAAGTAAATGGGGTTGGACAAGATTACCTATAAGATTCCTACCATCTCTAAATCATAAGATGTCTTCTGTTAAGTGCCATATAAAAGATTTACTTTATGCATGCTTGTTTATTTTAAGACTAATCTAGTATTTTGTGAGAGACAGCATGTCAATAGTAAATTGAAAGCTAGCCTTAGTATCAAAAAGACCTAGTTTTAAGACTTGTCTCTGACAAATATTAGCATTATGACTGTGGAAATATCACTTGATCTTTCCAGTACTTCAGGTAACTTTCTGAGACTAAATCACAGACTAGCTGCCCATCTTCACTAACAGAAGGAGTTTCTATGTTTCCAAAACAGGAGGTCCCTTTACCAATGGCAGCACAGGACTATACCCAAAAATGTGTAGACACAGGCATACATATATATCTATACATGTTATGTATCTATATGTAATATATATTATATAAATATAAGTGTTTCTAGTGTTTATTCCATCACTTTTCTCACCAATTTTTAGAACACGGTGGTGCTAATACAGCCACAAAGTCTTCTTTAAAAGATATTAATGAAGGTTCCGGGTTAAGATGGCGGCAGAGTAAGAAGCAGCTCTTAACCTCTCCTGACCGAAACACACAAAACTCCTCAAGGGGACATAAAAACAAGTCCAGACGAACGGAGGAACCCCACAACAGGGCACAGCGTGGAAGGTACATGGAATCGAGACAGTTCCAGGCTAAAAAGGGCTCTCACTCACTCAATCGCGAGCTGAGCAACCGCCCCACCCCCACCCCCTCCACACTCACCTATAGCTCCGAACCCAGCTAAAAAGAAATAGAGCAAGTTTGGGGCACCCATCGAGTCATCGGCAGCTCCGGGACCTGTTCCTGAGAGCAGCAAGACTTAGGACCCCATTAAGTCAAGAACGCACGCGAAATCTGAGCGCGCGGGAGCAGAGAGTGGACGCTGGGCGCACGCCCACTGAGCAAAGGCGTGGGTGGAGGCAAACACAGCCAGGAACTAAAGCCTAAGTGGAGAAGCAGTGCAGACGGGTATAGGACTGTGGAAGCAGCGCCCTGAGACTTGTAAAGAAACCTCCTGCAGAGGATCAAGCAAGGGAATCCACCAGGGGGCTTGACCTTGGAAAAAACTAGAACTCAGACCTCAGGAGCCAATAGATCTCAGACAGACACAGAGAGCGAGGATAAACCTGAGAAGCTGCTGGGCTAATGATGGCTAATCAGTTACAGGAAATTCAGAAGAGAAAGAATAATAACAAAAAAAAGAAGTCTTTAACACTCGACAGCTTCTACACAGAGAAAATCCAGACAACCGAGCAAACAGAGGAGGAGAACAAACAACCATCCAGACCCTCCCCAAATAAGGAAAACTCCTCACAAGCTATGGAAGAGTTCAAATCTGAGATTCTGAGGAAAATGGAACTAATAAATAAGACTAGGAGCTGGTACTTTGAAAAAACAGATAAAATAGACAAAGTACTGGTCAATCTAATAAAAAAAAGGAAAGAAGAAAACCAAATTGATAGTATCAAAGATGAAAAGGGAGACCTCACCGCTAATGAAGGGGAAATTAAGGCAATCATTAAAAACTATTTTGCCCAATTATATGGCAATAAATATAAAAATTTAGGAGATATGGATGAATATTTACAAAA
>NW_025387869.1:0-454 GCF_016433145.1 Gracilinanus agilis | reverse complement strand
AACTGCCTAAACTAACAGCAGAAGAAATAGAATACCTAAATAATCCCATATCAGAAAAAGAAATTGAACAAGCCATCAAAGAACTCCCTAAGAAAAAATCGCCAGGGCCTGATGGATTCACAAGTGAATTCTATCAGACATTCAAAGAGCAACTAATCCCAATACTATACAAATTATTTGATATGATAAGCAAAGAAGGAGTCCTACCAAATTCCTTTTATGACACAAATATGGTACTGATTCCAAAGCCAGGGAGATCAAAAACAGAGAAAGAAAACTACAGACCAATCTCCCTAATGAACATAGATGCAAAAATCTTAAATAGAATACTAGCAAAGAGACTCCAGCAAGTAATTAAGAAAATCATTCACCACGATCAAGTGGGATTTATACCAGGAATGCAAGGTTGGTTCAACATTAGGAAAACCATCCACATAATTGACCATATCAACAG
>NW_025387868.1:1887-3638 GCF_016433145.1 Gracilinanus agilis | reverse complement strand
TGTTATGTTCTGTAGGTGTCTCCCTCCCTAGTCCTAAAACCCCTTCCCCATTGTTTTCCAGTCTTTGGCTTCCGTGGAGGGTGACTAGGATCCATGAACGGATTTTTGGAGAGGCCGGACCTCTTCAGCAAAGAAGAAAGAGAAAACTGAAGGGACTCAATGAGGGTCAAATTCTTTATATTCCTACATGGAAGGATGAGATTTGCAACTCTCAGAATCTGATCGTTATCCCAGTAGTTAGACACAGTGTACACTGACAGGGTGTGGAAGTAACTGTGTAGAATGATATGAAAAAACAATCATGGGGCATTGAGAGAAAAGGGAAGAGAGAGGTAAAATGTGGTACATTATATCACTTAAAAAGGCACCCAACAGACACTTCGCAGCTGTGAGACCCTGGGCAAGTCACTTAACCCCATTGCCTAGCCCTGACCACTTACCAGTATTGACTCCAAGACAGAAGGTGAGTTTAAAAAAAGGCACCCCAAAACCTCCCAAAACTAATGCAGTGGAGGGGAGAGTGGGGGGGGTGGGCAATGCTTAAACCATCCTCTCATTGGAATTGGCTAAGAAAGGGAATAACCTGCCTCACTGCGGAGTACCCTGGAGTGAAGTTGGAAGTGAATATGCAGGGTAGTGCTGGGGAGACAATATAAATGAGGGGAAATTGGAGGGGATGATAAAAAGCAAAAGACAGCTGTGGGGGGACAGAGTAAAAGGAGGAAGAGCAGGATCAAAAGGGGAAACAAGATGGAGGGGAAATCAAGGACCAGGAGGCCGAGGGGAGCCCCGAGCTGGGCCGCTGCCCAACAGGCGCCTCTAGCGAGGTCTCCCCCCAAGTCTGGGCAGAAGGAAGCGGGATGCACCCGACAGCCACGCCCCCGCGCACTAATGGTCCCAGGCCAGGAGGAGGCGCTTCTAGTACAGAATCCCTCCAGTGCGAGGCCTCCAGGCTGCCCCACAAGGCAGTGAAGGAAAGGGATGCCCGTGGGGGGAGGCGGCCCCAGGGGGACCGCAAGGCATTGTGGGCGGGTCCATGGCCCAAAGAGAGGGGCCCGGGGAGGGGAGGGGCCCACCCGCAGGCAAACCTTTCTGGCTGCTCTTCCTCCCTGGTGGGGGAATGGCCGCCCAGACCGCGGGACACTCGGGGCGCAGGACGAGGGAGCTGGGAGCAGAAAGGCGGGGAAGCCCTCCCGGAAGCCACCGAAAAGGGAACAGCGGGGCCCCCCGAGTTTCTTGGGGTTCGCTTTTAGCTGGTTATCCTCTTCCAGCAGGAACACGGCGGAGGCCCGGCTCGCAGGACCAGCTCCGGGAAGGGGGGAGGGGGGAGACAAGGGTGGAACCGGATTCCAGGTAACAGGTAAAAGGAAAATTTGTGGATCCTAAGAAAGGCCGCCTCCTCCGGGAAGCCTTCCCCACCTCCCCTCCCTTCATGACTTCCTCCTTGGGCGGAGGAATGGCCCTTGGGGTGCCCCCGCGGGCTGGGGGTGCAGCCGGAAGGAGGGGGTTAAGCACACGCCAGCGGGGAAGCAGAATCCCAGGAGGAGAGACGGAGGTCTGTCTGCGGAGCCCCCAGGCTGTGGCGGGGCTGCCCGAGATCCCCCCCAGACCCGCTCCAGCCCCGGAGGGCTCCGGGAGGGCCGCCTGAGGCCCAGAGCCGGGCTCCTGCCTGGGATTGGGCCGCCCTCCCGGAGCAGCGAGGGCAGAGGAGGGGGGCTCTGGGTGTCCGGGGCCCAGGGGCGTCCTCGGCG
>NW_025387868.1:0-1796 GCF_016433145.1 Gracilinanus agilis | reverse complement strand
GGGGAAGAAGGTCCCGGAGGGGAGCCCGCAGGCGCGGCCACAAGGATACACTGTATGGCGGGACCCGGCTCTGCCCAGCTCCGGAGCCGCAGGGCAGCCCGGGATGCTCGAGACTTCGGGGCGGGAGTCGGCCCCTCCCCCCAAAGGCTACCACAGGAGGCCCCGCCCCCGCCCACACCGGGTCCTCCCGGCTGGGTGCTCCGGCTCGGCCGCTCCGGCCCCTCCCTCGCTCCCTCCCCTCCCGGGGCTATGCGCTCCGTCTCCATCTCCCTCGGAGCTCCTCCCACTTCGGGCCTGCCGGCTCAGGTACAGTCGCCCCTTCCCAGAATTCCCCAAACTCATTACCCCTGGGCTGGCGGCAGGAGAGCTAAGCAGCTCGGAGCTCGGTGGGGAGCGAGAGGTGTGGCCAGAGGGATCCTGACTTCCTATTTCCCGAAGGCCTCTGCGCCGTCGGCTGTCCTGGGCCTGGGTCGCCCCGCCCCCTGAGGGGTGACCCCCGCCCACCCCTGCTCCAGCCGGGTCCCCTTCCGGCAGGTAAAAGTGAGGAAGTCACTGAGGAAGGTCTGAGAGAGGAGGAAGCCCGCCCCCTGCAGCCGCGGCCCAGCTGTGGAGGAGGGCGGAGCTCCGGCTGGGCGGAGCCCCATTTCCGTACTCCAATGGGGGAGGGGAGGAGGGGCTTCCCTGCATTGTCCCCGCCCTGGCGCTGTCTGCTCTGACACTTCTGAGGCCCGGGAACCTGCACTCCCCGCTGGGAATGGCGTCTCGGGGCTCCTCTTGTTCCCTTCTCGCTTACTCTCTGCCCCAGCCCAGGCTGGAAGACTCCCGACACCGGGCCTCGGTTGGGCCCTTGCGGTGCCCCCAGATTCCCCTCCCCCCCTTTTACTCCTGCGCGGAGCACCAATTAGTTCGGAGTCCCGCATTCTTCCCAGGCCGGTTGCCACTCCGCCTGCGGGTTCAGCGCAGTGATGATGCCAGTGCAGAGCGGCGGAGCCCAAGACAGAAGGGCCGCGACTCGGGCCCTGCGCACTCCTGGCCTCCGTCCCAAGCCCCTGCCAGGATGCCAAGGGGAATAACGCCGCCTCCGCCCTGCCGGGCCCCCGCCGAGATTTCCCCGGAAGTCTGAAAGCCCGGGTGCACCTGTGGCCACTGTGGCGGAGAGCGCTCCCCGGGGCTCCGCCCCCCCCTTCCTCAATAAAGCCCTGTTTTCCCTGCTAGCTTCTATCTAAGCCTTCGGCTGCTCGGGAGAGTGATTCGAAGGTGCAGCTCCGCCCCCCCCCATTTCCGCCCACACAGTACCGAGGCTCAGCCGAAAGGTGAGGTCACCCCTGCCCCTCCCCAGCCCTCCTGCCTTTGTGGGCGGGGCCTCTAGCCTTTGGGACCCACAGGTTGGGCCTTGGGGGGCTCTTTGCCACTTTCCCCGCCCCCAAGGCCGAAGGTGGGGGGCTTCCCGCCTTCTGTTCCCCCCCGGGGAGAGGAGTCCGTGGCACCTGGCCCGAAGGGGAGCGGCAGGGCCTTGGCAAGTGACGGCCTTGAGGCAGAGGTGCCCGGGCCGTGATTGGGCCAGGCCCAGGGGAGCTTCGCTTCCTCCGAGAAGCCACCCGGTAAGGCCCCGCCCCTCCCGTCCGCTCCGGGTGCCGTGAGAGAGGAGCGCGTTCTCCCGGAGCGGGCAGGCCCAGTCGGCCCTCTTTCAGCCCGTATTACACGATCGCACTTAGACTAGAAGGCTTTATTGAGAGAGATGGAGGCCTCGAGCCTCGAGCCGCGGGAGCCAGCGGGCACCGCCCCTCCCCCCCTCC
>NW_025387867.1:0-6948 GCF_016433145.1 Gracilinanus agilis | reverse complement strand
TATAATACTATATACCTTATAATAGCTTATATTATCAGCTCTATATAAACAGAAGAGTAGAAGGTTTGCTGGCAGCTTCCACATACTGTTTCTTTTCTGTCCTCTGGGACCATGCCTAATCCATAATCCACAAAGATTTCCTTTCTTTCTTTCTTTCTTTTTTTCTTTTTTCTTTTTTTCTTTTTTTCTTTTTTTCTTTCTTTCTTTCTTTCTTCCTTTCTTTCTTTCTTCCTTCCTTCCTTCCTTCCTTTCTTTCTTTCTTTCTTTCTTTCTTTCTCCCACACCAAAGAATCACTTAGAAAAGACCTCAGCTACCATCTAATCTAACTCATACTTGAGAAAAAAATCCCAATAAAGAATAGTCAGCATGTGGTCATACAACTTTTGCTTAAAGTCCTCTAGTGTGGGAAAACCCACTCACTCTCAAAGAGCCCCCAAGGGCCCCCTAGGACAATTCTGGGTAACTGGAGATCAAAGGACTTTGCCAAGGTAATTCATACTTAAAGGCAGGACTTCCAACTAAGGCTTCTCAACTCTTCAGGCTGCCTTTGCTATCTTCATCCCTTAAAAAGAACCCATTCTTCCACCTTACTGAAACTCTGACAACTTAGGCAGAGGGGATTGGGAGGAAAGGTGTGAGGCTTGCTTTTCTTTCTTAATCACACACTTTTTCCTCTCTACCATCTTTAAAAGGCAGCAAAGTAAAGAATAAAGAGGGATGAATTTGAAGTCAGAGGTTCGGGGTTCGTATTCTGATTCTCCACCTTATTACCTGTGACCTTGAGCAAGTTTTTGAACCTGAGTCTCAATTTTCTCATCTTTAAAATAAGTTAAGAGGACAGCTGGGTAGCTCAGTAAATTTAGAGATGGGAGGTCCTAGATTCAAATCTGGCCTCAGACATTTTTCCCAGCTGTGTGGCCCTGGGCAAGTCACTTGACCCCCATTGCCTACCCTTACCACTCTTCTGCCTTGGAGCCAATACACAGTATTGACTCCAAGATGGAAGGTGAGGGTTTAAAAAAAAAAAGAGTTGAGCAAAATTATCTCTATGTCCCTCCTAATTATAAATCTATATGTGATCTTAACCCATCATTCTTCATATAAAACAGTTAAAAAAGGAATTAAGGAAAACTCAGAGACCCATGGAATCTCACACAAATTTTCTCAAAATATGGGAACATCACGCTACAATCTATTCTTAGGAATTGTTTCCTGGGACTTCTGATCATTTGATCATTAGAAGATTCCTGGGCATCTTAAATTCACTGACAGTTCTGGAATGGGACCCCAGAGTCCATCTAGACATCAGTTCATGGGCCTGTAGCTTATAATAAGAAGGGGCCTTAGAGGTTGATGCCATCATTTTACAGAGGAAGAGATCTCCAGAAGAGTTGAGTGACTTGCCCCAAATTTCTTCCCGTCTCCAACCCTCTTCCAAATGTCCCTGTCACTGTTCAGGGTGGCGCTCCCCTTCCGATCACCCACGCTTATAACTTCAGGGTCATCCTCAACACCTCATTCTCACTCACCCCACAGACTCCACAGTGGCCACATCTTGTTTCTACATTCCAAACATTTCTTATCTCACAGCTACAACTCCATTTCAGGCCCTCCCTTAGCTTCAAACAGACTTCTAGTTGGTCTCCCAGCCTCAAATCCCATTCCAATATATTCTGCTCTCCATTACCGAAGCGCTTTTCACAGGTCTTCCTGCCAGCCTCCCCTGACCCCAGCAAACTCTAGTGGCTCCCTACTACCTCCGGGATCAAATCCAGAATCAAAAAGTCATCTGTTTGACATTGCAAGTTCTTCACAAGTGAGTCCCTTCCTTTCTTGCCAGTCTTCTTGGCCCGGGCAACTAGACCTATCATTCCTCTCGTTTCTGTGCTTTTCCCCTGGTCGGCCCCCATCCCCCCCTCCTCCAACTTCTAGCTTTCCTGGCATCCTTCAAGCCTCAGCTCAAACCCCTCCCTCTGCAGGAAGCCTTTGCTGGTCTGCCCTTTAGCTGCAAGTGCCCTCGCCTTCTCCCATTAGCTTCCATCCTCTCTGTCTATAACTTGCACATTGTCTCCCTCATTAGACCGTAAACTCCCTGAAGGCAGGGACTACTTTTTTCTTTTCTTTTCTCAGCACTTAAACTTGGGTTTGGCAGTTAATCAGTGCTTATTCACTGGCTGCCGTTGCCCAAGATGGCACATGGAGCTGGTTTTTTGATATGCCCGAAGTAGGAAGAATAAATCCTGCATAAAGATTTTCTTTTCTTTTTTGCTCCAAAGAGGTTGTCAGAAGCTATAATCAGCCTCCCCCCCACACACACACCTTCTTGCTGCATGACAGCCTCTAGGAAAAAATGACTTCCTTTCACCTATATAGCTTATGCCTGAATCATGGATTGCTTAATAGCAGCAGTCGGCTACGGCCCGAAAGTCTGCATCATACTGAGGCAAGGATTATGGGATTGAAGTCAAAGGACTTTCTCGGTTCGAATTCTGGCTGGGCCACTTACGAAGGCTTTCGGTTCTCTTCTCTGAGCCTCGGTTTCCTCCTCTGTAAAGTGAGAGAGTCAGGCCAGATCCTGCCATCACAGATCCAGATCTAGAAGGATCTTCAGAGCTGCCACCATCCATCACTTTACAACTGAAGAAGTAAGAACTGACCCCAAGGTGACTCCCAAGGTGGGAGGAAGCATCAGAAAGGGAGCGGAATCCAGGTCTTCTGAGATTCCCTCATAATAAAAGGCATCTCACATGCGTGTAGTCATTTGAGTAGTTTAATAGATCCCAGGGATGGACCACCTATTTGCCAAAAAAACAAGCGTCACTCTGGTGGTGTGTCGCTTTGAGGAAAAAAACATAATTTCATGATATTTATAGTTTAAATAACAAAAATGTATCATGGTAATATATTTATTTATATTTATTTAATATAAGTATTTAATAAATTTACCAACATCTTAATTGATATAAGTATTTAATAAATTTACTAACATTTTAATTAATATAAGTATTTAATGAATTTACTAACATTTTAATTAATATAAGTATTTAATAAATTTACTAACATAAGTATTTAATAAATTTACTAACATTTTAATTAATATAAGTATTTAATGAATTTACTAACATTTTAATTAATATGAGTATTTAATGAATTTACTAACATTTTAATTAATATAAGTATTTAATNATAAGTATTTAATGAATTTACTAACATTTTAATTAATATAAGTATTTAATAAATTTACTAATATAAGTATTTAATAAATTTACTAACATTTATTTTTAATTAATAAATAAAATGTATTAAAAAATAAATATAAGTATTTAATAAACCAAAATAGGTAAATGAATATAGGTAAAATTGTCATCTATAGTGCATTTCTAGAAGGTCTACACTACACTAGGGCAGATGGTTCATCCTCGGCATGCGGCCCCATACTTCTCTGTATGCGGCTGCGTGGCATCAAAAATGGCTCCATGTGTGTGTCATAGGTTTGCCATCACCGTTCTAGAGGTATTGTTTAACAACATTTTGCAAATGAGGAAGCTGGGGCTCAGGAAGGTTCAATCGGGAGGTCATTTTAGGGCACAATGAGAAGGACTGTGGATTTGGAATGTAGATTCCATGTCATCTTGGATAAGTCAGTTCTTCTTTGGTGAAATGGGCTTCAGTTTCCCCTTCTGTATATAAAAAAACAGGGGGCAGCTGGGTAGGTCAGTGGATTGAGAGCCAGGCCTAGAGATGGGAGGTCCTGGGTTCAAATTTGACCTCAGACACTTCCTAGCTGTGTGACCCTGGGCAAGTCACTCGGCCCCCATTGCCTACCCTTAACACTCTTCTGTTTTAGAATAAATAAATACACAGTACTGATTCTAAGACGGAAGGTGAGAGTTAAAAAAAAAAAAAAAACAGAAACAGAAACTAAGAGAAATGAATTGAAAGTAGCCACTAGAAGGCCTTTCTGTCTCCAAAGCCCTGACCCTCCCATCCCAGCTGACTCTCCCGCTCTATGATCCTCACAGTTCCTTCTCAAAAAATGCCTGTCATCAGTCCCCTAAGCCAGGAGGTTGAGAAAAAGAGGCTGCCCTGCCCCCTGCTGGCCGCCCCGCTCCTCCGCTCTCCCTTCCTCAGTGGCTTTACTGGGTGGTATGGCTGCAGGCATGGAAATGCGTGATTTCCCCTGTCCTAATACCCTCGTTATTGGGCGTTGGCACGTGAGGAGAGAGAGAGGGAGAGAAATGGTTTTTTTCCGTCTTTCTTTGCTCCCTCTGAGGCTGGGAAGCCAGGTCAGAAGCCAGGGAGGGGCCGGGTATGTTTAGAATGATGTTGATTATTCATCGGCATTATTAGAGCGCCATCATGATGAAGCGGCATAAAGCCTTCAGAACTCCGCTTTTACACTCTATTAATGCTGGCCCCTAAAGCAGTGCGTCGCCGTGTGCCGAAAGGGGTTTACAAGCCGGGCGCTATTTATGAGAACAGAGCAGGACCCGGGCAGGGACTCACTCAGGGAGCCAGCCAGGCAATGTCACTGGGGCGAGAGCGTTTCTTTTAGGGAGGAAACTCGCCCTGCCAGGATCTTTGGGGTCTCGGGGTACGTATGGTAGCGGCGGGGGTGTCTGGGTGTGTCTGGGTGAAAGAGAGAGGGAGACAAAGGCAGAGACGAGACAGCGAGCAGGCGTGTGTGTCCCTGACAAGGAAGACTTCGAAAAGGCCATTTCTTTCCTCTTGTCAATTACATGTTTTTGCAAATAAATCACAGAGAAAAAAAGGGGGGGGGAGCTTTTCTACTAAACTGATTGCTGAGCAAAGAGCTCTAATCCTTGGTGGTGCTACAATTAAATCATTCTCTCCCCTTCGCTCTTCATGACTTCATTTCTGCCAGGAGCTTTTCCTGGGGCTCCCCTGCCGCCTCTGCCTTCCGTACCAAGCGAGTCCCCGGAACTGAGCAGCCCAAAGGAGTTGAGCTGCTTTAAAAGAGAATTTGTGGTGCCTTTTCATTTTCAACATTGCTCAGGAAGTGTGCGGCTCGCGTTTGGCCAGGGAGAGGCTCGGTGGCGGCTGTTCCTGGCTGGCGTTTCTCCCCTCTGTTTGGGAAGTCTCCCGAGAGGTCGGGTTGAGCCTGCTTAAACAAATCTGCCTATGGGGGATGCTGGAAATGGCCAGAGTGCCTGCAGCCACCGCCGGCTAGCAACTCCGACTTCAGAAGGAGCTCTGTTATATGCACCTTTGCACACTGTAAACACCTACGTTCCAAAGGCATTTCCTTTCTTTTAAGCGAAGTCCGAGTCCCTCCCGCATCCCAGCAACTGCACAGCACTCCCAGACCCAGGCCAGGGGAGGCTTTGGCTCCACTGGGGAGGGAAATGCTTCCGAGCTTTTGCTCGTTTTCTTGTATTTCCTTTCTTTCTAGTATTTTTAGTTCCTGTGATAAAACCCTCCCTGGGATGGATTCAGAAACCCCATTCCTGGCTAACATTCCGTCACTGAAATGTCCACTTTAAACCATTGCTTCCCCCCCCCCCCCTTCTTTGAATGAATGGTTCTTTTCCTGAAACAGTCCCAGCCCTCGATCACTTTAAGGCAGACAGAAAAGCAGAATTGGGTGGCAATTAGGGTGTAGGGTTTTTGTTGTCCTTGTTGTTTTCTTTTTTTGTCATGTTTGGAAAGTTCTTCGCAATTTCCCCCAGAGCCAGCCTTTTCATTCCCTCCTCCCCACCCCCCCCCCAGGCGCCTTTTTGCAAGAACCAGATTCTTCTTTGACTCTACCAGGCCAGATACAATCCTGATGAGAGCTAATTAAATATCTCTCTCTCTCTCTCTCTCTATCTCTCTCTGTGTGTCTCTCTCTGTGTCTCTGCCTCTCTGTCTCTGTCTCTGTCTCTCCCCTTATCTCTCTCTCCTCCTTGTCTCTGTCTCTCTGTCTCTCCCCTCCTTCTTTCTCTCTCTCTCTCTCTGTCTCTGTCTCTCCCCCTCCTTGTCTCTCCCTTTCTCTCTCTCTCTCCCCCTTGTCTCTCTCTCTCTCTCTCTCTCTCTCTCTCTCTCTCTCTCTCTCTCTATGTGTCTCTCTGTCTGTCTCTCTCTCTTTGTGTCTCTCTGTCGCTCTCTCTTTCTCTGTCTCTTTCTCATTAGCCTGGGTGCATGTTCTCATTCTTTTTCTCTCTTTCTGCCTCTCTCCGAGCCTCTCTCCGGGCCTCTCTCTCTTTTGCTCTCTCACTCTCTCCTTTTATCTGCTCCAGTTATGAACGTTCCTGGCTTCCAAAATGTTGTAATGTCAAAATTTAATCAAACAATCTCTTTAATTCTATTCATCTAACAGCAAGTCCAGTTTCTTCACAGGGGCCTTTCATGATCTGTGATTAGAACCGGGGAAACTCAAGCTTTCCAGTTCCCTTCTCGCAATCTCCCATAGGCCTTTGAGTTCTTTCTTGGCTACTAACTTCAAGCCAATTTTCTGCCCTGTTTGAAAAGGGGCTTTTTGTTTGGGTTTATTTGGGGTTGGCCTGGAGTGTGTGTGTGTGTGTGTGTGTGTGTGTGTGTGTGTGTGTGCGCACAGAGCACAAACAAATTTGCGATATCATTTGCAGTCTCCTGCTTTGA
Source organism: Gracilinanus agilis (assembly GCF_016433145.1). NCBI lineage: Eukaryota > Metazoa > Chordata > Mammalia > Didelphimorphia > Didelphidae > Gracilinanus > Gracilinanus agilis. Next base: position 347 of record NW_025387867.1, on the reverse strand, counting down.
AGTGTCTCCATAAATTACAGTTCCGATCTTCCCAAAGTGGACTGGCTTGGCCTCTTCGCTCCCAGCTCAAACTGGAATGAGGGCAAGACACAAAAGCCAGGGAGATGAAACAGAAAGGGGGGAAAGAGAAAGGGATGGGGGTGGGTAGGAATAGGACCAGTGAAAAAGGGAAGAGCGACGCCACTGAAGGTAGATTGGAAAAATGTTGTGGTTTGGGTGGTGGTGTTTTTGTTGGGGGAAAGAAGAAAGAGAACTCGCCTCATTGTTTGGTGTTTCGCCTGTTTCGTGGTTAGTCCCAGGCACAGAAATTAAATATTACAAATGGAAAACAGAAAGGAGGGGGGGGG
>NW_025387866.1:364-5621 GCF_016433145.1 Gracilinanus agilis | reverse complement strand
GTAGGACTCCTTCTTTGCTTATCATATCAAATAATTTGTATAGTATTGGGATTAGTTGCTCTTTGAATGACTGATAGAATTCACTTGTGAATCCATCAGGCCCTGGCGATTTTTTCTTAGGGAGTTCTTTGATGGCTTGTTCAATTTCTTTTTCTGATATGGGATTATTTAGGTATTCTATTTCTTCTGCTGTTAATCTAGGCAGTTTATATTTTTGTAAATATTAATCCATATCTTCTAGATTGCTATATTTATTGCCATATAACTGAGCAACATAGTTTTGAATTATTGCTTTAATTTCCCCTTCATTAGAGGTGAGGTTTCCCTTTTCATCTTTGATACTGTAAATTTGGTTTTCTTCTTTCCTTTTTTTTATTAGATTGACCAGTACTTTGTCTATTTTATCTGTTTTTTCAAAATACCAGCTTCTAGTCTTATTTATTAATTCAATAGTTCTTTTACTTTCGATTTTATTAATTTCTCCCTTGATTTTTAGTATTTCTAATTTAGTTTTCATCTGAGGATTTTTTTTGAATGTGGTGAATTATTTATTGTCATCTGAGGATTTTTAATTTGCTCACTTTCTAGTTTTTTAAGTTGCATGCCCAATTCATTAATCTCTGCCCTCCCTAATTTGTTAATATATGCACTCGAGGATATAAATTTCCCCCTGAGTACTGCCTTGACTGCATCCCACAGAGTTTGGTAGGATGTCTCATCATTGCCATTCTCTTCAATGAAATTGTTGATTGTTTCTATGATTTCTTCTTTGACTAACTGGTTTTGGAGAATCATATTATATAATTTCCAATTAGTTTTTGATTTGTCTGTTCAGGTGCCCTTACTAATTATTATTTTTATTGCATTATGATCTGAGAAGGTTATATTTATTATTTCTGCTCTTTTGCATTTGTTTGCAATGTTTCTATGCCCTATTAAATGATCAATCTTTGTGAATGTACCATGTGCAGCTGAAAAGAAGGTGTATTCCTTTTTGTCCCTATTTGTTTTTCTCCACATATCAATTAAGTCTAATTTTTCTAGGACTTCATTCAAATCTCTTACCTCTTTCTTATTTATTTTTTGGTTTGATTTATCTAGATCTGAAAGAGGAATATTTAGATCTCCCACTATTATGGTTTTACTATCTATTTCCTTCCTTAGCTCTGCCAGTTTCTCCTTTATGATTTTGGATGCTATGCCACTTGGTGTATACATATTGAGCAGTGTTATTTCCTCATTGTTTATACTGCCTTTAATCAGGATGTAATGACCTTCCCTGTCTTTTTTAATCATATCTATTTTTACGTTGGCTTTGTCAGAAATCCCAATTGCCACTTCTGCCTTCTTTTTCTCATTTGATGCCCAAAAGATTTTGCTCAAGCCCTTAACCTTAAACTTGTGTATGTCCACCAGCCTCATATCTGTTTCTTGTAGACAACATATGGTAGGGTTTTGGTTTCTAATCCACTCTGCTATTTGCGTCCATTTTATGAGCGAGTTCATCCCATTCACATTCAGAGTTATAATTATCTGTTGTGCATTTGCTGACATTTTCGTATCCTCCCCTATTCCTAACCCTTCTTCTTAAACTATTTCCTTTAAAACCAGTGATTTGCTATTAAGACCCTATCCCTTATCCCCTCCCTTGATTAACTTCCCTTTCTACCCCCTCCCTTATTTTTCCCCCTCTTTTTGTTTTTAAAGGCCTAATAAATTCCCTCCCCTTTCTTCTCCCCTCCCTTTTTTTTGACCTTTCCACTCCCCTGCTCCCCTTGGTTTATCCCTTCTGACTTTCTCAGTAGGGTTAGATAGAGTTTTATATCCCAATGTATAATATAGCTACTCTTTCCTCTCCGGGTTGATTACAATGAGAGTAAGGTTTAAATATTACCTTTTAATGCTCTCTTCCTCTCCTTCTTATAATAGTATTTGTCCCCTCCCCTTCCCATGCCCTCTTTGTGTGTAATAGAATATCCTATTTTTCTCATTCTCTCAAGTTTCTCTTGGTGTCCCCTGCTATTCACCCCCCTCTTTCCCACCCCCCATATCATCTTAGACCATTTAGTATTCCACCCTCTCCCTATGAATTATTCTTCTGATTACTATAATAGTGAATACTATAATAGTGAATAGAGTTCACTACAGAGAATTATACATAGCATTTCTCCACATAGGAATACAGATAATTAGATCTTACTGAGGCCCTTAAAAAGGAAAATTTAAAAATTATGATTTTTCTTTCTTTCCCCTCTGTTTCTTATTTACCTTTTCATGTTTCTCTTGATTTTTGTATTTGGATATCAAACTTTCCATTTAGTCCTGGTCTTTTCTGTGTAAATACTTGGAAATCTTCAATTTTGTTAAATGCCCATACTTTCCCCTGGAAGTATGTAGTCAGTTTTGATGGGTAGTTGATCCGTGGCTGAATGCCCAGCTCTCTTGCCTTTCTGAATATCATATTCCAAGCCTTGTGGTCTTTTAGCATGGAGGCTGCCAGATCCTGTGTGATCCTGATTGGTGCTCCTTGATATTCAAATTGTCTCTTTCTGGCTTCTTGTAAGATTTTTTCTTTTATTTGAAAGCTCTTGAATTTGGCTATTATATTCCTTGGAGTTGCCCTTTCTGGGTCTAGTGTATAGGGTGATCTATGGATCCTTTCAATTTCTATATTGCCCTCTTGTTATAGAACTTCAGGACAATTTTGCTGAATAATTTCTTTTAGTATGGAGTCCAAGTTTCTATTAATTTCTGGGTTTTCTGGAAGACCAATTATTCTCAAATTGTCTCTTCTAGACTGGTTTTCTTGGTCTCTCACTTTCTCATTGAGATATTTCATGTTTCCTTCTATTTTATCCATCCTTTGACTTTGTTTTATTTGTTCTTGTTGTCTTGAGAGATCATTAGCTTCTAATTGCTAAATTCTAGCCTTTAGGAACTGGTTTTCGGCTATAATCTTTTGGTTTTCGGCTATGATCTTTTGGTTTTCCTTTTCAATCTGGTCATTTCTGGTGTTCAATTTACTTATCAGTTCATTTGATTTCTTAGCCTCACTTTCCAATTGCAAAATTCTGCCTTTTAAACTGTTATTTTCTTGCCTGATTTCATTTTGAGCTATTTCCCATTTCTTTAGCCAAATCTTTTCCAACTTTTTCGTCATCTCATATTTGAACTCTTCAACAGCTTGTGACCAGTTTTCATTATTTTGGGAGGGTCCGGATGCTTGTTTGTTCTCCTCTTCTGTTTGCTCAGTTGTCTGGATTTTCTCTGTGTAAAAGTTGTCAAGTGTTAAAGATTTCATCTTCTTGTTGTTAATCTTTCTCTTTTGGCCTTCCTGATTCTGGGTTGCCATTGTTAGCCCAGCCCATTCTCAGGTTTATCCGCATGCTGACTCAGGTCTGGTTTTTCTCAAGGTCAAGCCCCCTGGTGGACCCCCCTGCTTGATCCTCTGCCGGAGGCTCCTTTACAAGTCTCAGGGAGCTGCTTCCACAGTTGTATACCCGTCTGCACGAGTTCCCCTCTCAGGATTTCAGTGCCTTCGCTTGCACCTGCGTCCGCCTCCACCTACATCTGCGCTCAGTGTCAGCGCTCAAAGTCCCCACTCATTCTTTAGCCTTTTGGGGTCTTAAGTCTTGCTACTCTCAGGAGCAGGCCCTAGAGCTGCCAATGACTCAATGGGTGCCCCAAACTTGCTCTACTTCTTTTGCGCTGGTCTTGGAAATGTAGGTGGTGTGTTGGGGGAGGGGGTTGCTCAACCCGTGATTTAATGAGAGCTGTTTCAGCCCTTTATAGCATGGAAATGCCCCAATTCCACATACCTTCCACGCTGCGCCCTGTTGTGGGGTCCCTCCGTTCGTCTGGATTTGTTTTTATGTCCCTTTGAGGAGTCCTGTATGTTTTGGTTAGGAGAGGTTAAATGCTGCTTTTTACTCTGCCACCATCTTAACCCAGAACCCCAAACCCCTATTTTTATAGAGTTGGGGAACAGTTACGCAAGAGATAGTAATAGAAATATCCTATTCTAAAAATGGTCTGTTCTAAGTATATGTCATTAACATCAATAAATGTTTATCATTTATTGAGCATTGTCTATGCAGAAAGTCCTAAGCTAGGACATAACAATATCAAGAGATTTAAGACACTTTCTTACCATCATGAAACATACATATTTGTGAATTGCCAAATCACAGTGAGTAATCTATAAATATTTGTAGAATTAATTAATTAATGACAACAAAAATAGGACACTAATTATTAAATACCAAATGAATGGTACAGACAAATGGAGAAAGAAGAGAAGACTGTTGTGGGGTGTTTGGGAAAGATTAAGGCAGAAAGAAGGATTTGATTTGGTACTTTATGGAATATTAAGAGCTCAGCGAATAGAGAGGTGAGAGAAGAAAATTCCTTGCAGGGAGAATATTATGAAGTAGAGTAGGAATACACAGAGTGCATAAAATTAAATTGAATAATGCAGTAGTTTGCTTAAGGTGCTAGCAAGAGAAAAGCATATGGATTCATAATGTAGAAGATATTGAATACCATGCAAATGGATTTGGACTTTTTTTATAAGTAGTGGGGAGCCGTTAAAGGTTTTGGAGCAATGGAATTGATACTTATAAAATAGTATTTTATGCTTAGCCATCTGATAGTGATGTATAGAAATAATTTGAAGGAGAACTTGACAAGAAAAGTAAACATTTATGGGGTTATTGAAGTAGTGCAGCAAATGTAGCTAGAAGAAAGTAGCAATGGGCTGGGAAAGAAAACAATAGAAGCATGAAATATTTGGAGAGGGAAGAATCCATAGAATTTGGTGAGTAATTGAATATGAGGAAAAAAAGAAAATAGGATTCTTGTGTGCCCATACTTAATGTGCAACTGAGTCTGTTGGATTACTGTTGTCCAAAAGAGATGCTTAGTTAGACTGTAGTGGAACTAAATTTATTATACTTGGCAGATATCTTCCAACATGGTAATGGAGAAAAAGAAGGCAGGAGTGGCTATTATGATTTCTGACAAAGCCAAAGTAAAAATAGATATGATTAAAAAAGACAGGGAAGGTCATTACATCCTGATTAAAGGCAGTATAAACAATGAGGAAATAACACTGCTCAATATATATGCACCAAGTGGCATAGCACCCAAATTCATAAAGGAGAAACTGGCAGAGCTGAAGAAGGAAATAGATAGTAAAACCATACTAGTGGGAGATCTAAATATTCCTCTGTCAGATCTAGATAAATCAAACCGAAAA
>NW_025387866.1:0-354 GCF_016433145.1 Gracilinanus agilis | reverse complement strand
AATGAAGTCCTAGAAAAATTAGATCTAATTGATATGTGGAGAAAAATGAATAGGGACAAAAATGAATACACCTTCTTCTCAGCTGCACATGGCACATTCACAAAGATTGACCATGTTATAGGGCATAGAATCATTGCAAACAAATGCAAAAGAGCAGAAATAATAAATGTAACCTTCTCAGATCATAATGCAATAAAAATAATAATTAGTAAGGGCACTTGGACAGGAAAATCAAAAACTAATTGGAAATTAAATAATATGATTCTTCAAAACCAATTTGTCAAAGAAGGAATCATAGAAACAATCAACAATTTCATTGAAGAAAATGACAATGATGAGACATCCTACCAAACT
>NW_025387865.1:0-4179 GCF_016433145.1 Gracilinanus agilis | reverse complement strand
TGGAATTGCCTATAATATGATTATTCCTGATCACCCTATTCCCCCCCAATCTAAGACCTTGCTTTGCAGAGGCTTGTGTAACAGGCTGAGTCCTGACACTGCCCCCTGCTCATCTCCATGTCCTTAATGACATCGAAACCAGCAGGTGGGTTAAGTCTTAGAAGGCAGGTAGAGAGTATGTGTCAGTTTAAGGAGGGGTGATCCCTTCCCCCCAAGACTTAAATGATGTTTATCTGAGACAGTTGTTCCTTCTGCCAACAGAATTTTTTTGGAAAGCCAATTACAAGTTCCTCACTCCTTCAATACACAGCTGTACATCCAGGCTGGCTTACAGGACCCCAGGTCTATTTTCCAGAGCTAGCTAACCATTAGTGGTGAAACAACAATCATGTTTTTATCTGACAATCCCTTTATGTCTTACTATTAACGGAATTTATTTACATGTCCCAGCCCCTTCATCACCTCTCATAACAGATGGCATCATCCAAAGGACAAACATGCTCATACAAATTATGTCTTTCACATTTTCATCTTTCATTTCAGGTTCTAGAGGTAACATTCACAATTTGTTCTTGAAGAATTAAATCTTTAGCTGTGTAAGATGCTCTGATTTCACTGTTCATTATCTGGTGAAGTTCTTTCAAAGTTTTATTAAAATTAGCCTGCTCATCATTTCTTAAGGCACAGTAGTGGTCCATGACCATCTAATACCAAAATTTGTTTAGTCATTCCCTAGTTGATGGGGATTCCATCAATTTCCAGTTCTTTGCCAACACAAAGAGAGATGCTACAAATATTTTGGAACATATGGGTTCTTTTTCTTTTCCCTTGATCTCCTTGAGAAACAGATCCGACAATGGTTTTGTTGGGGCTAAGGATATATACCCAGTTCTATAACTCTCTGGGTGTAGTTCCAAATTGCAATCCAAAATGGTTGGTTCACTTCACCACTCTACCAACCTTGTATTAATGTCCCCATTTTTCCACATCCTCTACTACATTTGTCATTTTGCCCTTTTGTCATTTTAGCCAATCTGATGGGTGAAAGATATCTCAAAATGGTTTTGGTTTGCACCTTTCTAATCAGTAGTGATTTATAGCATTTTTATACCTATGTTTAGCTTTGATTTCTTCATTGAAAAATCGTTCATATCTTTTGCCCATTTATTATTTGGGGGATGGCTCTTGTTCTTATAAACTTGACCAAGTTTTCTATATTTCAGATATAAGTCATCTACACAAAAGGTTCTTAAAATTTCCCCAAAATTTTCTGCCTTCCTTATGATTTTGGCAGTATGAATTTTATTTGTGCAAAACCTTTTCAATTTAATGTATTCAAAATTATCTGTTTTGCATTTCATAATACTCTCAATTCCTTATTCACACATAAATGCTTCTCCACTCTGTAAATCTGATAGGTGAGATATTCCTCTTCTTCTAATTTACTTATGATAAATCCTTTTATGTCTAGAGCATTTACCCATTTTTTTCTTTTCTTTTCTTTTTTTAATTTTAAACCCTTAACTTCTGTGTATTGACTTATAGGTGGAAGATTGGTAAGGGTAGGCAATGGGGGTCAAGTGACCTGCCCAGGGTCACACAGCTGGGAAGTGTCTGAGGCCGGATTTGAACCTAGGACCTCCTGTCTCTAGGCCTGGCTCTCAATCCACTGAGCTACCCAGCTGCCCCCCATTTACCCATTTTTTGTCTTAGTTTAATGAATGTTGTAAGATATTAGCCTATACTGAGTTTCTTCCAAACTGTTTTCTAATTGTCCCAGGAATTTTTAACAAATAGTGATTTCTTACTCCAAAAACCTTGATCTATGGTTTTGTCAGATACAAGGTAACTATAATCTTTTACTACTGTTAGCTATATGCCTATTCTGTTCCACTTATTTTTCTTTTACTTACCCAGTGTAATGAAAAACTAGGCAAATGTTGATATGTGGAGGAATAAATGGGGATGGCTAAGTTTAAGAATGAAGCAGGTAAGGGATGAATATAGGAAGGGAAGGAATGATTGGGGAATATAGGAAGAGGCTGAACAGGGAGTATGGGGAGGGCTGCTCAAACAGGCTAGTCACTGAGGCTAGAGACAGATGATTAGTACTGGGAGGAAATAGGCTGAGTCCTTCAGGCAGTGGGCTATCTCTGTGATACAAGAAGAACTGAGTCAGCCAGGAGTAATATGGGTCTGGCTGAAAAGGTTTTGTTTTTAATTTCTCAGGTCCCTTGAGCGGGGAGACAAGAGGCTCCTCCCTGCCAGTGAAACTGAAATCTACAGGAAGTCTCGGCTAACTACTTCCTGCCCAAAATGGATGCCCAGGTTTGCCCTCAAGAAATAAAAGTAAAGTTATTCCTTCTCTCTTCAACCTTTGTCCTAATATCAAGTACAATGTTTCACTAGAGACTTTTGTATTGATAACAAAGGGCATTTATTAATGTCAGGGATAAGCAGAGGGAAAAAGGGTTTGAGCGTTTTGTAACTGCTGCTAGGGAGAAAGCTGGTGCTGGGGGAAGGGACACAGGAGAGGGTCAAACTGAGAGAGGCCTGCTCTCTCAGTCAGGGAAGATTTCACACTGACCTGAGGTAAAAGTATATCAGATAACTAGCTAAGGGGATGGATTGATTTAGTTTGTCCTTTCTGCCTACAGAAGCTAAAACCATGATGTCTAACTGCCAAACAACCCTTCTTCCCAGGACATAATGGGGAAATTAAGGGAAAATATCAGGATGTAATGGAGAGGTCAGGGAGAGGTCTAGCAAGAACAGACCAGGTCCCAAAATGCCCCAAAGGTAAAAGGACCTTCAGTTGGAACTTCATGGCTATTTATAGCCTAGCTCTAACAGTTTTCCAATGAGGCTATCCCCAAAGCTGGTTCAACATTATAAACCTTTCTAACTGACAAACTCTTACAGTTGGTTTGCAAAAGCAAGGGTTTTTGCTGGCACCCTGTATTACTTACCCAGCAACAGAGAGTTTTGATAATTACTGCTTTAAATCCATTTAAAATGTTACTGCTATACCTCCTTTCTTACATTTTTATTCATTCTTTTGATGTTTCTGATCTTTTATTTTTTCAAATTAATTTTGTCATTATTTTTTCTAATTCAATAAAATAACTTCATGGTAATTTAATTGGAATAGCATTGAATAAGTAGATTAGATAGGATTGTCATTTTATTTATATTGACTTTACCTATTCATGGACAATTAATATTTCTCCAATTACTTAGATTTGACTTTATTTGTGTAAACAGTGTTTTATAACTACATTCACATTATTCCTGGGTTTGTTTTGGTAGGTATACTCCTAGGTATTTTATTCTATTTGTAATTATTTAAGATGGAGTATCTCTTTATAATTCTTCTTGCAAGACTTTGTTAGTAATATATAAATATGCTAATGATTTATGTCTGTTTATTTAATATCCTTACATTTTGCTAAAATTATTATTAATTTCAAGAACATTTTAGTTAACCGAATTGCAAAGATTTTCCACATATGCCATTATGTTATCTTCAAACAGAAATAGTTTTATGGTATTTTTGCCCATTTGATTTCTTCAGTTTCTTTTATCTGAATATTCTATATAGTCTCCCAAGAGCATCCTGAATTTGAGCATCCTTTTGGCCAAAGGTGGTAAAATCACCAGAATTTGGCCTTCCTCCTCTGAGGAGCTAGGTCTACTCCTCTAGGGAGTAGAGGCTAAAGAGATAGTGTTTGGGATTCAATCACCTCCTTCTTCTATTCCTAGTAGTAATCATTCTTTAAAATTAAGTTGGAACATATATGCTTCCTACTCCTGAAAATTTCCTTTTTCTGTACTTTTATGCGCACGGATCCTCTTATAAAATAACAATAATAATGTGTCCCAGCTTCAAAAGAAATAATGCCCTATAGTACTTTCTGTTTGACTATGCTATTTCATTAACTGCTATTGCTTTTCAATAATTGATTCCTTTTATTGACTAAAAAAAAGGGTCTCATGAACTATGGTTTTAAGTGGATAAAGCCCCACGGAGTATTTTGATCCAATGTTGCATAAAAGAGAGTCTTAAGTACTATAGTTAGGAGTAATTAATGTTAGCACTGAAGTGAAAGGGCAGGGTAACCACAGAGCGTGAGGCTGAGCTGGAATTGATGTCAGCCTCCTGCCTCCTGCCCCCTCCCC
>NW_025387864.1:0-5112 GCF_016433145.1 Gracilinanus agilis | reverse complement strand
CTCTCTCTCTCTCTCTCTCTCTCTCTCTCTCTCTCTCTCTCCTTCTCTCCCTCTGTCTCTCTGTCTCTCTCTGTCTCTGCTGCTCTCTCTCCTTTTTTTAATTAATAGTCTCATCAGTTCCCATGGATTTAATTACTATCTCTATAATAATGATTCTCACATCTACCTATTCTTCCTTAAACTCATTGCTGATATCCATTCGCATCTCTGCATGACTTTCAAATATCTCAAATTGGAAGCCCAGTAGTCATCTTAAACTCAACATGTCCAAAACAGAATTCATTATCTTTCCCCAACTAAACCCTCCCCACCTTCTACCATTCTTTTTAACATGGACAATGACACCATCCTTCCAGTCCCTGGAAGGTGTCGTGCTCAACTCCTCACTATCATTAGCCCCCTTATATCCAATCTGTTTCCATTGTCTGTTGATTTTACCTTTACAACATCTTTTTAAAATGTTCATTTCTCTCCTCTAACCCTGCCACTTCTCTGGTACAGCTCTTTCTCACTTCACACTGGGACTATAGAAATAGCCTGCCTCAAGTCCATCCCCACTCCAAACCATCCTCCATTTGGTCACCAAAGTGATTTTCCTAAATTATAGATCTGACTGTCTCAGTCCTCTGCTTACTAAATTTCAGTGGTGGCCTCTCATCTCTAGTATTAAATACAAAATCCATTGTTTGGCATAATCTAGCCCCTTCCTACCTTTCCAATCTTCTAACACCATATTCTCTTTGATCTGGTAACAACAGCCTCATTGCTATTCCACTAACAGACACTCTTTCTTATCTCTTGGCTCTGAGATCTGGCTAGCCTCCATGATAAAAAAGTTTCCTCTTCATCTTAACCCCTTGGCTTATCTGGCTTCATTTAATACCTAAATATAATCCAATATTCTATAGGAAGCCTTTACCAATCCCTCTTCATTTTAGTGTCTTCTCTCTCTTATTTGCTTCCTATTTATTCTATGTATACCTTATCTGTACATATTTGTTTGCTTGTTGTCTTCCCCCTTTAAACTTGACGGCAGGAATCGTCTCTTGACCCTTTTATATCCCCATAGCTTGACAAAATGATAGTACATAATAGGTACATATTGCCTATTTTTGGAGTGACAGTCCTCACATTCCATTTGAGTCCTATGTATTTCCTTTTCCTTTCCTACTTCTAGTTGATCCTAAATTATATTGCTTCAAGTTAGATATTCACTTTCTACATAACCTCAAAGACAGAAACAGACACACCTCATATATCTTTTCTTTAAAATTATCTCTCAAAAGGGCTAAAATGAGTTATGTTATGTATGACTTAGTATGTATAATTAATATCATAATGTTTGCCTATTCAACAGGTGGGGAAAAGGTGAGAGGGTTGGAAAAAATTTAGGGATCTACAATTTTAAATATGAATACTAAAATTGTTTAATGTAATTGGGAAATAATTAATGAAATAATTAAAAATATAATTTCTAAAAGGTACCTCAGAACTTATATACTTTTCAAAATTGGTTATGATGAGAGAACATTGGACTAGAAAAACAGATATTAAAATGAGCTATAAATGGTCATTAACATCACAGAAGAAAAATGAAGGGAGTAGTTAGGTGGCACAATAGATGGAGCTCTGGGTCTGGAATCAGGAGAACTCATCTTCTTGAATACAAATTTGGACTCAAGCACTTATTATCTGTATGACCCTGGGCAAGTTGATTAACTCTGTTTGCCTCAGTTGCCTCATCAGTAAAATGAGCTGGAGAAGGAAATGGCAAGCCATTCCATTCCAATATCTTGGCCAAGAAAATCTCAAAAGGAGTCATGAAGAATAAGCCTCCACTTAGAAATGATACACAACAAAGGATGAAACCCCAAAGGGAATCTTTTTCCCACAAAAAAATTGCAGCGATATGATGGAATGTTAAAACTATAGAGCATACCCATGAATGTTTCTAACAATGACAACTACAAAATAATAAAGAATGTAGTTGACAAGTAGTAATAGATAACTAATGATGTTTAAATATAGGTCACCATCTGGGCTAAATTTTCAGAGCTTTTCTCAGCATTTGAAAGCCCTAAAGATTTAATATTTTTCTTTCCCTAGAAGGTAGCGTTGAATGGAGAGAAGCAAGAAGACACAATGATGAAAAGAACAAGGCTTAGCAGCAGAAGCTCTTGGTTTAAATTATGTCTTCTACTTTTGCAAATTGTGTCAACCTGGGAAGGTGGTTTTAACCCTTTAAATCTAGTTTCCTCAACTCTAAACCTGGAATAAATTGTACTCATTTAACCTATTTCCTCAAATTAACCTGTCAGAAAAGATAAAGACTAGACATATGATTTCTATAATACAGGGAACACCCACTCCTAATGCAGGTCAAAATGTTCTCTGTAGTAGGTTCCCTGGAGTAGTGGTATTGAACTTAAATTAAAACAAGGGCACTAAACTACATATAAGGTTCTCTCCCTATTGGACCTTATATTGATTTTTATAATCACGTATCAATATTATCTATTTTTTATTATATTTTAAAATTTTGGTATATCTTTTCCAATTACATTTTAATCTGATTCAGTGGTACTCAGGAGTGTTCAGGCTGTGTGGAAGGGTGTTGTAGGTCTCATATAGGCCATGCATGGGCCATGCATTTGACATATCTGGCCTAAAATGTTGAGAGATCAGTGACTTGTGCAGGGCTATATACCAAATATGTATGCAAGGCAAGATTTGAACTCAGATCTTCTTGTCTTCAAAACCATTTTCCTATATACTATGCCATGTTACCTCATTATAAGGAAGCATAATTTGTTCATGTGTGTGTGTTTTTTTTGGCTCAGTCTTTTAATAGAAAAAATTCGTTGATGTAGAAAAACCCTAAAATGTGACATGAGAACATATGAAAACCTTTGGCTGAAATTCCCTATATTTATGTGCACACAGGCACACATGAACCCACCCACGCCCTGCAGGGGAATGTATTTATGTGTGTATATAACCCATATATACACATAATAATTCTACATTGTTATATATTTTGTGTACAATATGTAACAATTCTATAATATTATATTTTGAAGTATAAAAATAATAATATTTAATATATCAATTGTATATCATATACAAAATATTATAATATGATATATAAACAATAATTCAACCACATAACACATAACAACATAATAATTCATTGTTATAAGGAAAGTAAGGTATTGTGCAATTTGGAGCATTATGTTCTTGAGAATTATTATTATCAAATAGAAGGGAAAAAATGAATAGCTTTAAAAGTTCTTTTGATCTGTGATTCTTTACTCTATGCCAGTTATCACTAGACAATATAGTATTGTACAATTTGTGTTGGATTAAAATCACAGGTCCAGAGTTCCATTATTTGCTAGTCATCACTACCTATGTGACTTTACTTGACTCTTATTCTCTTCGACTCACAGTGTTTACATCTGTAAGATGAGAGATTGAACAAGAAGACAGATCAGGTCTTTTTTTAATTCTAATCCTGAGGTCTTAAATACATGAATTGATAATAATATTTTAATCTCTTTCATTGCTCCAACATACCACTCTGACTCCTAGAGTAGAGATGAGTGTCCTTAACATATATGTTAATGCTCTTTTGTTAGAATATATTTAGGTAATATAAACAAACAAAAAAATGATGCCTGTACTATATTATATCCCTAAGGTAAAAATAATCCATTTTTAAAAATAGCAATGTAAATTTTTAATTAAAATGATTCTTTTATTGATGTCTTTTGATTTTTTACATCAAAATTTATACCAAAATGTATACCAAAATTTCTCCTAATCTTCTTCTCCCACCCTTTCCAATACATTATTCTATACAAGGAATAATATGTTTTAAAGGGAAAAAAATCAACAAAACCTTTCGATAATCCTCAAGATCTAGAAATATAGACAATATGCCACACTTGTCCTCCCACCACTGCAAAGGAGTAGGTGTCACTTCATATTTAATGTTAGATCTCTTTTTATTCATTTTAATTTCATGATATTCTTTTTTTTTTTGGTGGTGGTGGTGGTGATTCTTTCCATTTGCATTGTTGTAGTTACTGTGTATTTTATTGGAGTGGGTGTCGGGGACTCTGCTTACTTCATTCTGCATCAGATCATATGTTTTCAATGAGCAAATATTAAATAGATTTAGACACATTGTTGGCCAGATCTTCAGATATATACCAAGTACACACAGTAAAGACTAATGAATGCATCACCACTCTTCTAAAAAGGTGCAGTCTGGACTTGCAAAGGCTAATCGAGCACTGTTAAAGGGTTCTATTGTCTTTTTTGGTTATTATTTTTCTGACTATTTTTTAATGGAGATGGTTTAAAATCATTCCTACCCCCTGACTTTCTAGCTGAGCCCATTACCACAGTGATCTCAAAAGGACAGCATGAGACTTTCATTATTAATGGTACTTTACTTCAGGGAGAATTCTGTTATTTTTAGAGGTCAACAATTATTTGCTGATGAACCTTTTTCTTGACAAAGAAGATTTATTATCTCCATTTTCCCCATAGCCCTATATTCTTTAAATCTCTCTCTCTCTCTCTCTCTCTCTCTCTCTCTCTCTCTCTCTCTCTCTCTCTCTCTNCACACACACACACACACACACACACACACACACACACACACACACACCCTGATTATCTCAATATTAGATCAATTGGGATGGACAACATTTAGATCCCCATTTTTGAAACTGAACCAAAACACGCAGTACACTGGTTACCTGTCTAGCGGAAGCTTTGTTTTCTGCCAGGCAAGTCATCACAGCCCCCATGACCGTTGCAGAAGGAATGAGCCTAAGATGAGCAGCTGATATCACTGGCTGAGCCCAACAGCTTGAAAAATGTCGTATGGAGCCTCACAGCTGAAGCCTAAATCAAATGTGAAACGACATCTCGACCAAAAAGAGTAACAGGTACCGTTGTCAAAGAAAACAGCATCTCTCTTTCTCTCTCTATCCCGTCCTCTTTACACTGAAATCTGGAGCCAGACTCCCGTCGTGGGTCTGCCGGACCAAGTTCACAAAATCAGAGCCAATCTGACTTGTTTTAGGCAAGCTTAAGGAA
>NW_025387863.1:0-9855 GCF_016433145.1 Gracilinanus agilis | reverse complement strand
AGGAAGGGAGGAAGGAAGGGAGGAAGGGAGGAAGGGAGGAAGGGAGGGAGGAAAGAAACTCTAAATGAGGTCACAGAGCTGGACACAATTTAGAATCAATATTGGCAGAAAAACAGTAAGGACTAGGCAGTAGGAGTTAAGTAACTTGCCCAGGGTCACACAGCTAGGAAATGTCTGAATTCAGATTTGAACCCAGGACTTCCTGGCTACAGGCCTGGCACTCTATCTACTGAGCCATCAAGTTCCCCCATTTACAGTACATTTTTTTAAGAAATAGATAAACAGAAAGAAAACTAGATTAAACAAAGACAGAAACATAGAAACATAACTATATAAGTAATCAGAGAGAAAGAGACTATAGAGTCAGAGAGATAGATTAGACTAGAGAGAGAAAAAGTGATACATAGATATATAGCTAAGTTGATAGACAGACAGACAGACAGATAGATAGACAGACAGACAGACAGATAGATAGATAGACAGACAGACAGACAAGTTGTATAGCAAGAGTTCTTAACTTGGAAATCAAAAACTGGTATAAATAGTGATAGATAGATAGATAGATAGATAGATAGATAGATAGATAGATAGATNAATAGTGATAGATAGATAGATAGATAGATAGATAGATAGATAGATAGATAGATAGATAAATAAATTTTATTTCTTTTGCAATCCTATATATTTTATTTTATGTACTTAAAAATACAATTGACATCAGAGAGTAGCCAAATATAAAAAAAGATCAAGAACCTCTTCTCTCTATAATGTCATGGAATTATATATTACACATTAGGTTCTGGTAGAATGCCTGAGTGAATTCAATTAAATTCATTTCAAGTGCCTACTATAATTTATTTATCGAGTGCCTACAATAAGCTAGGACACAAAGACCAAAAAAGAAAAATGAAAAGTGTACCCTGCCCTCAAGGACCCTACAATCTAACTTGGGGGATGCTATAAGAATATAAACAAATTCAAGGTTTGGGGTTCAAGGCTGAGAAGAAGCTTCATAGGCATTAGCACATGAACCTCTTTCTTGGAGGGAAAGACATGAGAATAGAGCGTGGGCAGTACATTCCAGCCAAGACAGACAATCTGTATGAATGCCTAGGGGCAGGAGATAAGAGTGTGGTGTTCTAGGAGCAGTGACCAATGCAATCTGGACAGAACAAAGTGTTCCTCTTAGAAGAGTGCTGAAAAGCAGTTTTCTAAAGGCAGAGAAAATCCAGCCCGTGGCTATATGAGTCTCTGGGAGATCTAAGAAATGAATGAGTCTTAAAGGGAAAAAGATACTTTTTTTTTCTTTTGCCCTAGAAGGAGATCTCATGAGCAAGGAACAGAAAAGAAGAAAGATTCTGAGCACCTGATTTGAGAGATGACAGTTGGAGAGGTAGGGAAGCAGAGGCCAGAGCTGAACTGCTACTAGAGGGACCTTGGAGCTACCTCTGTCCACCTTCATCAGATGGGGTAGAATGGACCTATATAAGTAGTAGGTCTAATTGTTTCTGAAACATCCAATTCCCTAGACCTAAACCAGACAGGGATATTGCCATTCTTCTTCTCTACTTTCTCCCACTAGGAGAAACAGCTAATATATTCTTCTATTCTCCAAAGTTCATTTATATTATCTATGTTAAGTAATATTATTGTCAATTTACTCTAGAAATAAAGATTTGATCCATCATAACTGCTCTAATTTGTATACCTCATTAGGAATGAGGAGTTACACAAGAGGGAGGAATAGCAGATGGCATGTTACACAGAGAAAGAAGGGAACAGAGAGCATTGATATTCTGTCTCCATTTTTCCAGTGTAAATGGGGGCTCCTGAGCTACATGAAAGAGAATCTTATTTCATATTTCATAAACTTCCCAACTTGGATTAAAGAATGTAGAATTTGGTCCTTTTTTGCTTCCGTGGGCTATCGGAAATAGGAGCTTTAAAAAAGCAATTTGACTATCTGGCAAGAGGCTATGTTTTGCTATGGTAGCCACATGGCCCATTAATTCCATTATTCTCCACATCTGCACCCAAAAAAATTGGGGGGGGGCAGCTGGGTAGCTCAGTGGAGTGAGAGTCAGGCCTAGAGACAGGAGGTCCTGGGTTCAAACCCGGCCTCAGCCACTTCCCAGCTGTGTGACCCTGGGCAAGTCACTTGACCCCCATTGCCCACCCTTACCAATCTTCCACCTATGAGACAATACACCGAAGTACAAGGGTTAAAAAAAAATTGGGGGGGGGGATAGGAACAGGCTGCTGAGAATATCTACTAGAGAGTGGGTCATATGTATTGAAGGATGAGCTGGATAAGAAAAGTGAAGTTAACATTTCTGGAGTGGAGACCAAAGGAATAAGACTAAGAATCCCTACTCTTCTGTTCAACAGGTAAACCTTTCCACCTTACCCACATGCATATAAATCCTCATAGAAACACTATGCTCTGAAGAGGAGTAATATTAAATCAGTCTGCTAAGGTAGATACAAGCTAAGTTATAAAGGGGTTTAAATCCCAGGCTGTGGCATTTTAGTTTTATCCCAAACTCAATAGGGAATCAGAACATTCTCCGCAATGGGGTGAGCTTATCAGACCTTTCATTGTTGTTGTTCAGTCATTTCAGACTCTTTGTGACCCCATTTGGCAAAGATACTAGAGTGGTTTGTCATTTCCTTCAGCAGCTCATTTTACAGATAAGGAAACTGAGACCAACAGAGTTAAGTGATTTGTTGCACAGCTAGTAAGTGTGTGAGGTCAGATTTGGGTCTCCCTGACTCTCTACTTGGCACTCTATCCACTGAACTACCTCACCATCCTTGGGCTTTTTTTATTGAAATATTAATTTAGTAGTTTATGAGAGATGTGAAGTCATGTATCAGTGAAGATTATATTGTTAATATTGTTGGAATAAATTATTAAGATATATTAGATCAGATGGCCACTATCTAGCATATAATGGCTAGGGACATATTTATAAACTATCTCAAATCAATGTAGATTGAACTGAGAGGGATGTTAACATATGAGTATCAGAGCTGTGAAGAGCCCTATAACAGAGAATGTCAGAGCTGGGAGGAACCTTAGAATAGGGAATGTCAGATCTAGGAGGAGGCTTAGAGCAAGGAATGTCAGAGCCTGACAGGAACAGTTCTTGGGGATACTTTCCATACTGCCCCCTCCCTATCCCATATTGTTCGTTTCCTGCCTGCTACTGGAAATGGCACCCCCCTTTCCCAACTGGATGATGACTTCCCAATCCCCATCCTTGCTTCTTTCCAACTCATAGACCCACTGCCACCCTTCCCAACAGTAGTCACTAGTCAGGGACATTGCCATTCCCACCACTAGATGAAAGTTATCACATACAGCCTTTCCAGAAAGATACTCCATCATTGGACCTTGCCCTCAGCCCTGTTGTTGCACCATTCCAACTCCAAGGCATTGCCATCTGACCTACTGCTGCACCTAAGAAACACCAGAACTTTCCAAATGCCCTATACATGTTGTCTCTCCCTCAGTCCCACTCCTCCAGAACAGTGGCTCTCTTGTCCTTCTCTTTGTGCCCCTCTCCCATTAGCGCTTGTCCTAGCATTTTTAATACATCCCCCCCATAGGAAGAAGCTTAGATGGGATGTAATAGGAATACCCCTTCCCCAGTTTGAAGCCTTACACGGACCTTCTCTAACTGGTTCTAGTTAGCTAATCATGTGATGAAAAGATAGATGGTTGATTAGCTGATCTGGAGTGGATTCCTCCAAAAGTCCTAACCAACAAAAAGCCAGGGATGAGCTATGTTCAAGTGAGAAGGAAAAAAAAATTGTTTTGATGCTAAGACTTTATCTTTCCTTTAACTACCTCAGGGTGAACCTTAAGCATTATTATTCCTGTTATTCCTTCCTCTACCTCTGTTATGTCTATTATTTCCCGCTTTTAGGTGACAGAGATTAGAGACAGATATGACCTTGTGAACATCTAAAGGTCAGGAGAGAGAGGCAGAGTTGATGCCAGGATTTTCCAGAAGCCAGATTACAAGGAACAAAGTCCTGAGCCATCTGTAAGTAAACACTCATCCCTCCTTGGTCTTGCCTCCTTAGGAAATGAATCTAGTGGTTCCTGTTGTTCAGTCATGTCTAACTCTTCATGAACCCATTTTGGGTTTTCTTGGCAAAGATCCTATAGTGGTTTGCCCTTTCTTTCTCCAGCCCATTTTACAGATGGAGAAAAGGAAGTCAACAGGGTTTGTGACTTTCCCTGGGTCACACAGCTAATAAGTGTCTGAGGCTGGATTTTGTATAAATGGACATTTTGAACCTTGGACTTCATCCCCCATTAAGTCCCTTAGTTTTCCCAAAATTCCCTTTAATCTCTCCTGTGCCTCCGCGTTTGCGTGGTCACGTTATTGTTTTAGGGTTGGCTGTAACTCCTGCCTCTTCCTCTTTTGTTCCTAGGATTAAGCTGGTTACTACCTTTTAGTCTCTTTTGTTAATTTATTATTAATAAAATATTCATAAATATAATATTTAGTATTTTGCATATTGATTTTAATCTTCACAATTTGAACCCAGGAAGATGAGTCTACCTGCAAATACTATAAGGGGATGACTTTAAGTTTGAGTTTACTCCCCCAAGACCAAAAGAGTATTAACCATAAGGGATAAGTGTTTATAACTGTTTTTCTTATTTATCTTCATAATAAATATCCTTTGTAAAAGCCGATGATCATTGCTTGAAGGAAGCTGTGTTAACAATAGGAAGAAAACATCAGAATCTGAGCTTGAACCAATAGCTTTAGAGAAAGATGTGCCCTGACCCATTGGGGATACTTCTTGCATGCTGAAAGGGAGATATATCTGGAAAAATGAGGCTAGAATCATCTCAACAAGAGGATTAAGATTCTATCATGGGGACAGCTGGGTGGCTGAGTGGATTGAGAACTAGGTCTAGACCCAGGAGGTCCTGGGTTCCAGATTGGCCTCAGATACTTCCTAGCTGTGTGACCCTGGGCAAGTCACTTAACTCCCATTGCCTAGCCCATACCATTCTTTTGCCTTAGAACCAATACACAGAATTAATTCTAAGATGGAAAGTAAAGGTGTAAAAGAAAATAAAAATTCCACCACAATTCTTCACCTAGGGTGTATGGTCAATCTCTCCTAGCCTTGGTTTCCTCACCAATAAAATGAGGGTATGGACTAGATTCTAGTCACTAGAACCTTTAAGGTCTTTTGCAACTCTAAATCTATGATTCCATGACTGTAGAGCATAGACTTTCAGAGGTGGAAGACTTAAGGCATAGAATATCAGAATAAGGAGAGAAAATCATGGATGACAGCAGAAAAGATTTGCAAATCATACAAAATCAGAAAGTTACTGAATACTGGAGATAAATCTAGAATCTAGGTCTCTCAATGTCAACAGAAATGTCCTTGGCCCTGGGTGGAATGATGCATAGGCACTGGACTTGGAGTGAGATTGATCTGAGTTCTAATCCTACCTCAGACACTCACTAGCTGTATAATCCTCCCTAAGCCTCAGTTTCCTCATTTGTCAAATGCAGATAAGGGCTAGAACTTCCAACCCTCATTCTTCCTATACTTGTGGCTGTCTTTATGATACCAGTAGCCTTCTGATAATGCTACATGTCAACAAAACATTGTACACAATAATTTCAGAGGAGTCAAAATTGTGACTAATCTTAAGGGTATTGATAACGGACTTCTCTACTAGCAGCAATGCACTAATCCAGTACAATTCTGAGGGACTTATGAGAAAGAACACTATCCACATCCAGAGAAAGAACTGTGGGAGTGGAAACACAGAAGAAAAACAAGTGCTTCATCATGTGGGTTGATGGGGATATGATTGGGGATGTAGACTCTAAATGATCACCCTAGTGCAAATATCAATATTATGGAAAAAGGTCTTGATCAATGACACATGTAAAACCCAATGGAATTGCTTGTTGGCTACAAGATGGTGTGGGAGGAGGGGAGGGAAAGAACATGAATCATATAACCATGGAAAAATA
Organism: Gracilinanus agilis; assembly: GCF_016433145.1. NCBI lineage: Eukaryota > Metazoa > Chordata > Mammalia > Didelphimorphia > Didelphidae > Gracilinanus > Gracilinanus agilis. The sequence goes on along the minus strand of NW_025387863.1, from coordinate 3,829 downwards.
TTTTAAATCAATTAATTAAATACATTTCTAAAAATAAATTAAAAATAAAAGGCATTGATAAGGTATGGTGGATACAGAGCATTTGATGGTTCAGAGTGGGTAGAGAACTAGAGTCAGAAAGACCTGAATTCAAATTCACTTTCAGACACTAACTGTCATCTGACCCTGTTTGCCTCAGTTTCCTCATCTGTAAAATGTGCCAGAGAAGGAAATGGAAAATTACTCCAGTATCATTTTTTTTGGTCAATCTATATATACCTTCTACCTTAGAATCAATACTGTGTATTGAACCCAAGGCAGACCAGAGTTAAGGGTCAGGCAATCGGGGTTAAGTGACTTACAAAGGTTCACACAATTAGGAAGTGTATGAGATTAAATTTGAACCCAAGACCTCCCATCTCCAGGTCTGGCTCTCAATCCTTTGAGCCACTTAGCTGCCCCACTACTCCAATATTTTTGCCAAGAAAGCCTCAAATGGGATCATGGAGAGTCAGATATGACAAGGACAACAAACAAGAAAGTAAGCTTTAGGTATGTTGTCTTTGATGAGCTGCAAACAAGAAGTTAGATAAAAGATATCAGAAAAGAAATTAGGAGTTGGATTTCTTGACCTCCAAGGACCATGCCAATCTAAATCTACAATTCCTAAAATGAGATTGGAGGGGGAAAGGTTGACCCACGTGCCCAGGGTCCCAAAGGGTGGAAAGCAGCCGAGCTGTGATGGAATCGTCTTTTTTTTAACCCTTCCCCTCCATCTTAGAATCAAGACTGTGTGTTGGTTCTAAGGCAGAAGAGTGGTAAGAGCTGGTCCTGTCATGGGATGATTCCATGCTTCACTGGTGTTTAAAAAATGTTGAGAGACATTACAGGAAGTCCTCCAGGATGTAAATTCTCCAAGAACTATTTGTGAGCAAGGACATTTGCCCTAGTGAGACTATAGTGGGAAAGTCGGTTATTTTTGTTGTTGACACATTTTCATTAGAAAGGCAGGAATGCACACATATTGCAAGAAGAAGCAGGAGGAAGAATAATATCTCATATTTCTCTATTGCTTCATAATTTACAAAGTACTTTCCACATGTCATCTTGTTTGAGCCTCAGCAGCCCTCTGAGATAGGTGCTTCTTGTTCTCATTCTAAAGATGGGGAAACAGAGGCAAAGAAAGCCTGAGAGTCTTGTCCAAGACCACCCAGCTAGCATCCTTTACTGCCCTGGTCTAGTCCTGCCCAGATCCTCATTTGAGACGTCTCACAGCTGCTTACACCCACCATGCATTTGTCCTCCCTTCGCCCTTTGGGTGAGCCTCAATTTCAATTCTTCAGAGATGAGAGTGTCCCCTGAGTCACAGACATCCAAATCTGGAGGCTTTTGGGTTTTAAGAGAAGCCTTTGTTCCAGGGTAAAACTTGAGCTCATTAAGAAAACTTTGCAATTGTTCAGACACAATCCAATTCACTCTGCTTTTTCCATTCAATTATTTTTTTTATTTTAAACCCTTAACTTCTGTGTATTGACTTATAGGTGGAAGAGTGGTAAGGGTGGGCAATGGGGGTCAAATGACTTGCCCAGGGTCACACAGCTGGGAAGTATCTGAGACCAGATTTGAACCTAGGACCTCCAGTCTCTAGGCCTGACTCTCAATCCACTGAGCTACCCAGCTGCCCCCTTTCCATTCAGTTTTGAAGCCAATGAACTGTTCACCAGGGCATCCAGGTGGCGCCATACAGTGCTGAGTCTGAGGTAGGAACACTCATCTTCTCGAGTTCAAATCTGGCTTCTGACATTTCCTAGCTGTCCCCTGTGATTAAATCTCTCCCTCCTCTGCAACAGCCCATCTCCCTGGATTTCTTTATGTCCCAACTAAAAATCCTACTTCCCTGAAACCTCTCTCTCTCTCTCTCTCAATTAAAATTGAAAAATTTTAATTTTTCAATTAAATTAAAATAAAATAAATAAATAAATATTGAAATTTTAAATTAAAAATACTAATACTAATTATTGGTTCTGGGGGCAGCTGGATGGCTTAGTGGATTGAGAGCCAGGCTTAGAGATGGGAGGTCCTGGGTTCAGGTCTAGCCTCAGATACTTCCCAGCTGTGTGACCCTGGGCAAGTCACTTAACCCCCATTGCCTAGCCCTTACTACTCTTCTGCCTTGGAACCAGTACACAGTAGTAATTCTAAGCATTAAAAAAAAAAAAAAGGATTGGTTCCAAGGCAGAAGATTGGTCAGGGCTAGGTGCTGGAGGTTAAGTGACTCGCCCAGAGCCATACAGCTAGGAAGTATCTGAGGCCAGATTTGAACCCAGGTTTGGCTCTCAATCTACTGAGCCTCCTAGCTGCCCCCATCCCACTGTCTTTATTTCCAGTGCCTTCCCTCTATTAATTATTTCCTATTTATCCTATATATAGCTTTATGTTTGTTTATGTGTAGATCCCAGTTAGATTGTAAGCTCTCTGAGGGCAGGGACTGTCTTTTGCCTCTTTTTGTATTATCAGTGCCTAGAACAATCCCTGGCATATAGAAGATACTTTATAAATGTTTATCGAATTGAATTTAGCTTTTGTTCCCAGTTTCATTTCCCTGCCAATCAAAGTGGAGCTCAATATAGGATTTGGGGTTCTGGCTTTAAAAGATCGCTCTATAGCAAAAATGAACAATATGGAAATAGGTATCTAGTGATAGCATTTGTACAGCCCAGTAGAATTGCTTGTCAACTCTGGGAGGGGGGACGGAAGAGGGCAGGGAAAGCAAATGAATCACGGAAACACGAGAAAATATTTTAAAGTAAATAAATAAACATTTAAAATAAATAAATAAACCTATGTTTTGCCAAACTACCAAAAAAAAAAAAAAAAGTGGAGCCCAAGAGCAGGGCTCACCTAAAGACATCAGCTTTTATATAGATCCAGCAGGCTGCAGGGGAGGCACAGGGCTCAGTTGGGAGGACAAAGAATTCCAATAAGGGATGTAAATGCACTTGAAAAGAACTCCAGAACACTGCAAGGCAGTCAGGAGGTGTGGTGGATAGAGCTCAGGACTTAAAGTTAAGCTCCTCCATCTGCCTCAGTTTCTATAAAATGTGCATAATAATAACTTCCTAAGTAGAAGGGAGGATCAAATGGGAAAGTGTTTGTAAAGTACTTTGCCAACCTTAAAGCATTGTATGAATGCTAGCTATGATTACCACCACGATTATTTTATTACTTGGCTGTCTGAGACACAGACTTTGAAATCATTTTCAGACACAGGGATTGAAAAGAATATATTTAATATTAGCAGGGGATGAGCTGCTAGCTTTCTCTCCTCGTTTCCTACCTGTCTGACTCCCTTCATTAAAAACAAAACAAAATAAAACAAACAAACAAACAAAAAAACAACCTCTAGATCTCCGGGTCAGACAAAACCTGACCGCCCTAGAAAACCTGTCCTGATAGATGATGCCCTTAAGAACAGGGCTGGCCGGGAAGAGACAAGACAGCGGACGGCCAGCAGATGGCAACAGAGAGCAGCGCAGCAACCACCCAAAGCATCCAGGTGGCCCGCTGAGGTAATCTAATGGAGAGGGAAGCTGCGACTGAGCCTAGAGACCATACAGAGATGCTGAAACTTTTGGGATGACCTCACCAGAAGAAAATAGCAGTCTGGGCTGTGAGTGGCCCTCACATGGGAGCCCCTCTCTCTCTCTCTCTCTTTCTTTTCCTTTCTTTGTCTGTCTTTCCATCTATCCTTTCTCTCTCTCTTTTCCTTTCTCGGTCTTTCTGTCTATCTTTTCTGTCTTTCTGTCTATGCTTTCTCTTTCTATTTATCCTCTCTCTCTCTCTCTCTCTC
>NW_025387862.1:0-7034 GCF_016433145.1 Gracilinanus agilis | reverse complement strand
TATATAACATATAACTATATGTAAGTGTATAATGCATAAATACTTGTGAATATATAATGTAAAATATTATATATTAATATATGTAAATATAGCATGTGTAATATATGAATACATTATGTATAAAATATGTATAAATATATGTGTGAATATAACTATAAGTAAATGTATAATGTATCAATATATAATGTGTAAATATAATGTATAAATATAATAATGAATATATGGAAATGTATTATGTGTGTAAAATATAAATGTATAATTTAAAGTATATGTGAATATATAATGTAATCTATGAATATATGTAAATATGGTGTGTATGAATGTATGTGTGAATAATATGCAAATATGATGTATGAATATATTAATATATGTATGTTATGTAATGTATGATATATAAACACATAATGTGTGCATGTGTACATGTAAATAGATAATGTGTAAATATAACTGTATGTGAATGTATAAATATATGTGTAAATTTATATAAGTTTTTATATTTTATATAAAAATTTATATTACTTAAGTGTTTTATTTCTAATATATAAATGCATGTATTTATATTTTATATCTTAACATTTTATATTACATTACAAATAATTATATATGTTAAATTGTGTGTATGCATACAGTATTAAGGCTACCAGACTTTTCCATCAATAAGCATTTTAAAGGGCTTACTATGTATTAGCCACTTTGCTAAACTCTGGAAAGAGGAAGGCAAAAAGCTAGTTCCCTGGCCTCAAGGAGCTCACATTCACCTGGGAAAGACAACACGTTTTTAAACAAGATACATACAAAACAGAGGGAAGGTAAGCTTAGAAGAGGAAGGCTCTAGCTAGCAGATGGGCAGTCGAGAAAGGTCTGCCCCAAAGCTGAAATCTGAGCTGAGTCTCTAGAAGCCAGGAATTCTAAAAAACGGAGAAGGGGGATGGGGGTCCGTACAGCTTTCAGGGCAGGGGAGGAAGACAACCAGCTCCAGGGAATGGAAATAGGAGATGGAGATATGAGAGGAAGAAGAAAAATAATATTATATCTGGATCACAGAGTGAGTAGAAGGGAGTCAAGTGTGAAAAAACTGGAAAGGTCAGAAAGGGCTTTACATGCCAAGAATAAGAACTCTATATTTGATCTTGGAGTAATGGGGCGTGACTAAAGTTTGGGGAGTGGGGGTGGGGGTGGGGGTGGGGAGATGACATGGTTAAACCTGCACTTTAAGAAAATTATTTTGGCAGCCAAGTAGAGGATAAGATTGGAGTGGAGAGAGACTTGAGGCAGGAAGACCAATTAGAGGACTACTGCAAGAGTCCAGGTGAGAGGTGATGAGCATCGAAACTAGGACAGGAGCTGTATAAGTGGTAAGACCAGTAGAATAATCAGGACATTAAAATTCATTATCCTCCAGTATTCTCTCTCTCAGCCTCTCCTTTAAAAAAAAAAATTCACAGAAGTAGTCCAACGAGATAAAACATTTTTTTTGTTCATGCCACATTTCTGAAGCATCTTTAAAACTGAGTCTAACTAAATGTGGAGTACTTCATCTATTGTCTGTGCAAACTTAAATAAGGGTTAGAGAAGTGGAATAAAACATATTGACAAATATATTCCATATGTGTTCTGCCAATTATAATTTGTAGAACTTTAAAGTCTTAAAAAATGCATTTGTAGGACTTTAAAAGTACTGAGCTTCTCTGGGGATAAAGAGACAAAAGGTGTAAAAGTTTGAGTTGAAGAAATTCTATTATATTTTTCTTCCCCTTTTTTAAAAAGAGATGCCTTCTGGATATTACTGTAAAAGAAGCATGAGGAAAAGAATAAAGTTCAAGATAAATATCTCAGTTTACTAAAGTCTAAATGGATATATAAATCCTGACAAGTGTTAATGATATTTTGGCACGATGTGTCATGTCAATATATAGAAATGTACAAGTATTATTCCCTTTAGACTCTTTAATGTACTACACAAGAATCTCTGCATAATTTTAGATACATGCCGCTACAGTACAACTTTACAAGTCACAAAGGAAGAAACAGATCCTAATACCAAATAATTCCACTCCCCAAAATAGAGGCAGACATTTCTAACCCTTTAAATAAAAAAACAAACATCGTCTGAAAATTCCCCCCAAGAGGCTTGTGGTTGACAACTTTACCTTGAGCAAATTTAAAGCCAAGAATCTAAGTTTGGAAGGTAATTCCTTCCTGTTCTTCTTCCTCCAGCATGCATGTGGGCTGAATCATAAATGGTACTTTTACAATTATTTTCTACATGGCAACTCTAGGAAATACAGAATTAATTGCAAATGTGGTTTTCTCCACAAAATAACATGCATTGACACCAAGAATCTATCAGATATAAGGTGGATTCAATTCAATTCAACAATTTGAGTAGCCACTCAATAAACAATAGTGCTAAAAATAAATAAATGAATAAAGATAGATAGATAGACAGATAGATAGATAGTGTCACTACTAGGGAACCAGAAACTGCAGTGATACAACAACCCAGACAGAGCAAATAGTCCCTGTCCTCAAGAAGTTTATATTCTATTAGGAAAAACAATATAATGCAAATTAAATACAAAATATGTTCAAATTAAGGCAATAATTTCACCAAGGGGAAAGAGAATATTAACAATGGGAGAACTATGAAAGGGCTCCTAAAGGAAGTCAAAAAGGTATATGGAGAAAACCAGAAACAAGTTTGGATTCCAGCTTTAACAAAATTGATCAATAATAGATTTCATCATTTTCTCAAATTAAATAATGTATATGAAAGTTGCTTTGTAAACTAATTCAAAGGAACAAGTATTAAATGAGCCTATCATTTTTGAGTCACAGCAATAGAGACCTGGAAATACAAAAACAAAAATAAAATTGTCCCTACTTTCAAAAGTTTACATTCTATTGAATAAGGCACTGGGTAAAGGTATTCCATCATTATGATCTCTCATCTCTTTGGATCCTCAAAAGAGCCTTGTACAGGGGGTGCTATGATCACTATTATCATTACAAATGTGGAAACTGAGGCTGGGAGGTTGAACAACTTGACCACGGGGTTACAAGGTTACTAGATGTATCTGAAGCAATATTCAAAAACTGTTTTTAGAATCAAATTAAATAATGTATGTAAAATGCTTTGAAAATCTTTGCAAGCTAATAAATAAATGCTGGTATTAGCTATTATAACTAATCCTCTCCAAAAAAATAAACTTTTTAAAGTAAACAAAATAAAAAATAAAATGATTGAATCTCATACCAAACTAAAGTTCTCAAAGAACTCTATATAAACCACCAAAAATATAAGTTGACTGATACACAAGAAATCCAGGGGAGGAGAGTGGAAAGAGGGGAAGGAAAGAACATGAATCATGTAACCAGGAAAATTTTTCTTAAATTATCAATTATATAAAATTAAAAAATACTTATGGGATCTGTAGTGATGAAACTTTGACAAATTCTTGTTGAGCTGAAATAAAAGACAATTTATCTAAGGAAAAAAAAAATCCGGAACAAAAGAAGCTAAAAGCTAAATAGCATTAGATTAGAGGAAGTAGATGCTTTCAAGGCATACCTCTCTCTTCCAAGAAAAAATACTATTAACAGTCTAATTTGTAAAGTGACAGAGGACAGCAGTTTGTGGGAAGCCGTGGAACAGGAAAGTAGCTGGGACCTCCCACCAAACTGGTGTAGAGTTGTAATTTTTTCCCATCTCCATCTTAATAACCGTGATTAGAAGTCAAGTGGAAAGATTCCCGAAGGATACCACAAGCCTTTTAACTTTCTCCTTTGGAGGTCACTCCTTTCACTCTCAGCATCCCCACCAAGGAAAGGGCCAGGAAGAGGAATGGCATATTCTTTCTTTTCCCAATGCCACTGTCGAAACATTATTTGACCCACTGTGGCTCCACTCTCCCCCTTTTGAAGTCAGAAATTTGTGTCCAGTTCTCCTTCCCCATCCTCACAATTGTCATCAAGTGACCCACCAATTCTCCCAGCATCCTCAAAGACTTCAGTGCTCTCTCTCCACACCCCCTGCCATCATCCTCAAGCCTTTAAATTATTCATGTGGATGACCACCCGCTCCAACAACTAGACCACAAAATTCTGGAAACTCTTTCACTCCAGTAACCTCCTTTCCCAACCTTTAGTCAATCATTCCCCGACATGAATTATAATAGATACCCTCAGATCTGCCCATCTCTCTTAATGGGACAGCCAGTCAAGCTCCAAACTTCCACTTCTCCCAGGTTCTCCTATTCCCCAAAATCACCTCCAATCNTCCTATTCCCCAAAATCACCTCCAATCTTCCACTTCTCCCAGGTTCTCCTATTCCCCCAAATCACCTTCAATCCCTCCACCCACTTCCCTTCTGGTTCCAGTTCATCTCTACCACAGGTTCCAGTCTTAGTTATTCTAATATTTCTCTAGATAAGGCATACAGACAGCCTAAGAAGGTCCTAAACCTAAATCATTAGAGCAGCAACTTTTGTAATAGCAAAGGACTGTGCCCATCCATTGATAAATAGATAAATAAATTGTAATAGGGTGAATGAAATGGAATTACTGTAGAATAACAACCAACAAGTACAAAGGAAATGACAGAAGCATGGAAAGACAAGAAATTGGGCAAAATGAACTTTGAAAAAAAGAGAAATAATAAGTATGTCACAAATAGAAATAATGGCAACAAAACAAATAAAATTAAATACTTCAATATCATAAAGACAAGGTCTGGTCCCAAAGAAGAGATAAAATCAGCCTCTACCCTCCAATGGCTCCATTCCCACCCACTATCTTTTTTGTAGAGATGGAGCACAATGGGCATAGAATTCTGTAATGTCAGCCTCGTTCACCGTCCATTAGTTTTCTTATTTTTTTCCCCCTATTTTCTTATTCTGTTATAAAGCATTATTTTCTGGGAAGGAAAGAAAGAGGAGAAATATATTTGATGTAAAAAAACAAAGACTATCAAAATCTTTTTTTTTTTAAATTTCACTAGCTAGCACCCTAGAAGGCTTTGCTCCTGACCTTCTACTATTGTCAACATATTAATGAATCTTCATCCCTCGGGAACCCTTACTACCTCATACAATTAAGTAGAGAGCACTGGATTTGGAGCCAGGAAGGCTTGAATTCAAATTCTGAGACATTTAACTAGCTATATGGCCTATGATAAAACAGTTTCTCTACCTGTATAATGGAATTATCAAATAAAAGCATTAATTCATAGGATGATCACATAAGATAACATTTAAAGTGAATAAACCTTAAAGCACTATATAAATGCTAACTCAAGATGAAGCTGATTAAACTCACTCTACATTAATACAGAATTTTGGCTGGGCCTTTAATGTACTTTAAAATACTTCTCTGGTTTTCCCTTCCTACTTCATTGTTGTCCTTCAGGTGTTTTTCAGTGGTGTTAGGACTCTTCCTAACCTCATTTGGGGTTTTCTTGGCAAAGACCGTAGAGCAGTTTGCCTTGTCTTCTCCAGCTCATTTTACAGATGAGGAAACTGAGGCAAAGAGGGTTCAGTGACTTACTCAGGGTCACACCACTAGTTAAGAATGTGAGGCCAGATTTTAACTCAAGAAGATTGGGCTTCCTGACTCCAGGCCCCACACACTATCTACTGCACTACCTAGCTTCATTCCTTACTTCAATTGTTTGAAACCTATTTTCTCTCCTTTCAACCCAATTGAACACCCCTCCCCCTCACACTTAAAACAGATAACCTTTGCTCCTACTTCTAGGAGGAGGCTGGTCTAGTGTCCACTCCCAAAGGTCCTTCTCTGACCTTCCAACTCCTCATTCTCCCAATTTTTATTCTCTTCCCCTTAATGAGGGGCTCTCCTTGGCTTTCTTCCCTTCTGCCTCTACATTATGTTCCTGGGCAATCTTACTCCTGCCATATTACCCCTATTTGGGTGATGACACCCCAATCTTTACCTACATTCCCGAATGAAATCTCTCTGGACCTCTTTTATCCTATCTCCCAAACACCTTCAATTATCCATCTACTGGTACTTATATCCCAATAAATCAAAAACGAAAAGAATTCTTCAAAGGATCCTAGCCTTATGGTTGGAAGGGACCTTGGAGAGCACCACTCCATGCGCCATCTTCCCCTCTATCCCAATCTCAAGTCACCCAAGCAGAGTAGGCGGTAAAGAGCCCAGATCCAAACCAAGGTCCTCTTTGGGATCCAGGACTCCTTCCACCATAGCATGCCTTCTTCCCTCCACCCTAACTGTTCCTGGTACCAATGGTTGCCCCATTCACCCAACTCCCATGTTCTCTTTGATGCTTCCTTCTCCTTTACTAATCTAAGCCATCATCAACTGCTCACCAATCCCAACCAGTTGATGCATTGATCTAACACACAATACTACTACTTACCTTAGTAAGTTTTGGGTGAATGTTGATTTCTAAATTATTTTTAGTATTTTAAATTAATTATTAGTGACCTACTGCTCACCAGGGTATAGGGTATATAAACTATGAGGTTCTTGATTAATTTTTATGTCTTGGACCACGTTGGGAGTCTGGTAAAGCTTCTAACCCCTTCTGTAAATAATGTTTTTAAATGCATTAAATAAAAGACACAGAATCACTGAATCCAGCCTCAAACACAAGCTCCAGGACCCTGGGCAAGTCCCTTTACCTTTGTCTGCTTCACCTAGAAAATGGGGACAATAATAGCACCTACCTTCCAGGGTGGATGTGAGGATCAAATAATTTTTTTTTACAAATTTTGTATTTTTTTGTATTACAAATGTTTGTACAGTATAATGAAAATATTTGCAACCTTTAAAGTACTCTGTGAATACTGGTTATTATTATTAAATATAGTGATCAAAATTTTAAAAAAACCATAGACCCCTGGTTAAAAACTTCATCTCAAGTTGCTTACAGCTGAAATATTGCAAAGGATTCTGACAAGGGTTGCTGTGTCAACTGGTTTTCTGAATTGTTATATACATACATACACACACATTATATATGTATTATTTATATATATATATATATAAA
>NW_025387861.1:0-1414 GCF_016433145.1 Gracilinanus agilis | reverse complement strand
TTAAATTGTGGCACTGATTATCTCAATATCTTTGTCCCTAGCTATTTACTTGCATGAAACCCAAATGAGAATCTGAGAAATGTTGTTTGCTTTTCACCATAAGTAAAGATAGGATACTTCAGAGTAAATAAACTAACTCTAACTCTCAAAATGGAAGAGATATCTTACAAAAGAGACTATGTATCATGTACTCGAAAAGTGAGAAACTTCAAGGTCAAAGTCCTGAGGAGACAAATTAGAGAATCTTCTCACAATCCTAGTTTATGGCTCTCTGGCCTTTTTGGNTAAGAGGGAGATGTTTTATAGTATATTTTTTGAGTAGTCCCCAAATGAAATACAGAAATTCCTGTTCTAAGTATATATCCCATTTAAATTGTGGCACTGATTATCTCAATATCTTTGTCCCTAGCTATTTGCTTGCATGAAACCCAAATGAGAACCTGGGAAATGTTGTTTGCTTGTCACAATAAGTAAAGATAGGATACTTCAGAGTAAATAAACTAACTCTCAAAATGGAAGAGATATCTTACAAAAGAGACTACGTATCATGTACTCGAAAAGTGAGAAACTTCAAGGCCAAAGTCCTGAGGAGACAAATGAGAGAATCTTCTCACAATCCTAGTTTATGGCTCTCTGGCCTTTTTGGCAAAGAACAATTGTAACCCAGATGAAAAGAGCACAGACACATCCATGCAGAAAGATCACAGAAATTCCCACCTAAGCCAAAAGCTAGAGATGGTACAGACTATAGCTGTCCATCCAAGAACAAGCCCAAGGATTCAAGCAAACTGATCCATTCAGCAAAAATATCCCAGTTGCCAAAAAACCTCTTCAGTTCAAACTTGTATTTTGAAAGTTAAGCAACCAAGTGTCCTTTGTGGCACAGCATGGCACCAACTATGCATGCCCTCAAACTGAGTGACCTTTCCAGACTGTATTAGCATCAGCTACTCCCAGTGAGGAGTCAGCCCAGTAACAAAATTGCCTTTTCAATAGTGACTTCAAGTTTTGTGGAGAACAACCCCTATGAGCACCAGAGCAAGTTGTACATTTCCAGAGCCATGCTGCATAGTCAACTCAATAAGGACTTTCCAGAGAAAGAAAAGACAAGAAAGATCAATAATTCTAAAGTTGCTTTTTATAGCCATGCTCTTTGTGGTGGCAAAAAATTGGAAAATGAGGGGATGCCCTTCGATTGGGGAATGGCTGAACAAACTGTAGTGTCTGTTGTTGATGGAATACTATTGTGCTGAAAGGAATAATGAACTGGAGGAATTCCATGTGAACTGGAACTAGTTCCTTGAATTGATACAGAGTGAAAGGAGTAGAACCAGGAGAACCTTATACACAGAGACTGATATACTCTGACACAATCCAATGTAATGGACTTCTCTACTAGCAACAATGCAATGAT
>NW_025387860.1:0-5520 GCF_016433145.1 Gracilinanus agilis | reverse complement strand
GGGGTGCGGGGGGGGTTGAAGGGGAAAGGTGGAGCATGAATCATGTAACCATGTTAAAAATGAATATTAATAAATGTTAATAAAAACCAAACGTCCAAGTCCTATACCAGAATAAACAAGTGATAAATCCTATGTTTTACTTCTGCATTTCTATTCCCACAGTTCTTTCTCTCAATGTGGATATCATTCTTTCTCATAAGTCCCTCAGATTGTCCTGGATCATTTCATTGCTATTAGTAGCAGTCTATTACATTTTGTTGTTCCATAATATTTCAGTTACTGTATACAATATTCTCCTGATTCTGCTCATTTCACTCTGCATCAATTCATGGAGATCTTCCCAGTTTTTATACAAATCAAACAGTTCATCATTCCTTATAGCACAATAGTATTCTATCACCATAAAATACCACATTTTGTTCAGTCATTCCACAATTGAGGGACATCCCCACATTTTCCAATTTTTTGCCACCACAAAAAAGACAGCTATAAATATTTTTGTACAAGTCTTTTTCTCTATTATCTCTTTAGGGAACAAATCTAGTAGTGGTAATGCTGGATCAAAGGGCATGCATTCTTTTAAAGCCCTTTAGGCATAATTACAAATTGCCTTCCAGAATAGTTGGATAATTCACAACTCCACCAGCAAAGCATTAATGTCTCGATTTGGCCACATCCCCTCCAAAATGTATTATTTTCATTTACTGTCATATTGGCCAGTCTGCTAGGTTTAAGGTGGTACCTTAGAGTTGTTTTTATTTGCATTTCCCAAATTAGGAGGTATTTAGAACATTTTTCATGTAATTATTGATGGTTTTGATTACTTTATCTGAAAACTGACTATTCATATCCCTTGACCATTTGTTAATTAGAGAATGGCTTTATTTCTTGTATATTTAATTTAGTAAATTTTATATTTGCAAAATTAGACCTTTGTCAGAGAATTTTGTCATAACTTTCCCCCAGTTTGTTGCTTCCCTTCCAATTTTGGTTAAATTGGTTTTGTTTGTACAAAATCTTTTTAATTTAATATAATCAAAATTATTCATTTTACATGTTATAATGTTCTCTATCTCTTGCTTGGCCTTAAATTCTTTCATTTCCCATTGATCTGACTAGTATACTATTCTATGTTCCCCTAATTTAGTTTTAATTTCCCTATTTATATTTGAGTCACTTAACTATTCTGAATTTATCTTCATGTAGGGTGTGAGATGTTTATCCAAACCTAATGGTTCCCATATGGTTTTCCAATTTCCCAGCAGTTTTTGTCAAATAGTGGGTTCTTATCCCAAAATTTGGGATCTTTGGTTTATCAAAAACTAGTTTGCTGAGGTCATTTACCCCAAGTCTATTCCATTGACCCACTCATCTAACTTTTAGCCACAACCGCATTGTTTTGATGATCACTGCTTTATAGAACGGTTTAAGATCTGGTACTGATAGGCCACCATCCTTCATATATTTTCATTATTTCCCTTGATATTCTTGATCTTTCATTCTTCCAGAAAAACTTTGTTAAAATTTCTTCTAATTCTATAAATTTCACTGTGGAAAAGAACAGGACAAATAGAAAAGAAAGAAAAGGCTCACTCAAGAAAATCATATCTTAATTTGTTACAGTTATGTTTATATATAGTGATACTATGTGATTACAATGGAATTCAATTGTGTTGTAAGAAATGATGAATAGGAGCTCAGAAAATTTTGGAAAGAACTTATATAAAGCAGACTGAAATAAGCAGAACTAGAACACCGTTCACAGTGACAAGAATGCTATACAATGAACAACTTTGAATAACAGCAATTCTCAGTAACACAACAATCCAAAACAATACCAAAAGACCCATAATAAAAAAAATGTTATTTTCTACAACTGGATACAGACTAAAGCAAACTTTATTTACTTTCTCATTTTTTGAGTTTCTTTCCTCAAAAGGATTAATATGAGAAACTGTTTTACATGATTGCACAGATAAACTCTATAAAAGATTACTTAGCATCTCAGTGACAGGTGGGAACAGAGAGAAAGAGGGAGGGAGAAAATTTCAAAATTTTTTGAAAAATGGAAGAAATTATTTTTGTATGTAATTAGTGAAAATAAAATAAAATTTAAAAGAAAAAATGTGCTATTTGTTTTCAGATAGCCAACTGTTAAACATTTATTAGCATATCCTTTTGTCCAGGGTTAAATCTTATATGACCAAATTAAATAATTCTACTTTAACAATATGAAGTCTACAATTTATGTATGTTTAAGGTAATGTAAATAAAGACAAAGAATATTCACCCTCTAAAGATGTCTTAGTAGAATTGCAAAAAATTTTCCAATTGTCAAGGTCTTTGTTTAATACTATTTTATATATTATGGTCATGAACCACCATTAATGTTGTGATCATAGTTTTTTTTATTTTTTAAAACATTTATTAATATTTATTTTTTAGAAATGTTAACATGGTTACATAATAAAGCTCTTACTTTCCCTTCACCCCGTGAGCTCCCCCGCACTGTGGCTGATGAATATTTCCACTGGTTTTAACATGTGTCATTGATAAAGACCTATTTCCAAATTGTTGATAGTTGTATTAGTGTGGTAGTTTTGAGTCTATATCACCAATCATGTCCACCTTAACCCATGTGTTCAAGCAGTCGTTTTTCTTCTGTTTCCACTCCTGCAGTTCTTCCTCTGAATGTGGGTAGCATTCTTTTCCATAAGTCCCTCAGAATTGTCCTGGGTCATTGCATTGCTGCTAGTAGAGATGTCCATTACATTTGATTTTACCACAGTATATCAGTCTCTGTGTACAATGTTCTTCTGGTTCTGCTCCTTTCGCTCTGCATCAATTCCTGGAGGTCTTTCCAGTTCACATGAAATTCCTCTAGTTTATTATTCCTTTGAGCACAATAGTATTTCATCACCAGCATATACCACAATTTGTTCAGCCATTCCCCAATTGAAGGGCATTCCCTCATTTTCCAGTTTTTTTCCCACCACAAAAAGCGTGGCTATAAATATTTTCATGCAAGTCTGTTTATTTCTGATCTCTTTGGGGTACAAACCCAACAATGGTATGGCTGGATCAAAGGGAAGGCATGCTTTTATAGCCCTTTGAGCATAGTTCCAAATTGCCAGCCAGAATGGTTGCATCAGTTCACAACTCCACCAGCAATGCATTAATGCCACAGTTTTGCCACATCCCCTCCAGCATTCATTACTCTCCCCTTCTTTCATTTTAGCCAATCTGCTAGGTGTGAGGTGATACCTCAGAGTTGTTTTGATTTGCAATCCTCTAATTATTAGAGATTTAGAAGACTTTCTCATGTACTTATTGATACATTTGATTTCTTCATCTGAAAATTGCCTATTCTTGTCTCTTGCCCATTTATCAATTGTGGAATGGCTTGATTTTTTATACAATTGCTTTAACTCCTTGTATATTTCAGTAATTAGACCCCTGTCAGAGTTTTTTGTTATAAAGATTTTTTCTCAATTTGTTGTTTCCCTTCTGATTTTAGCTACATTGTTTTTGTTTGTACTAAAGCTTTTTAGTTTGATATAATCAAAGTCATTTATTTTATATTTTTTAATTTTCTCTAACCCTTGCTTGGTTTTAAAATATTTCCTTTCCCAGAGATCTGACAAGTAAACTATTCTATGTTCACTTAACATATTTTTAGTTTCCCTCTTTATATTCAAGTCATCCACTCATTCTGAATTTATCTTGGTGTAGGGTTTGAGATGGTGATATAAGCCTACTCTCTCCCATATTGTTTTCCAAATTTCTCAGCAGTTTTTGTCAAGTAATGGATTTTTGTCCCAAAAGTTGGGCTCTTTGGGTTTATCATACACAGTCTTGCTGATGTCACTTACCCCAAGACTATTCCACTGATACTCCCTTCTGTCTCTTAGCCAGTACCATACCATTTTGATGACTACTGCTTTATAGTACAGTTTAATATCTGGTACTGCTAGGCCCTTTCCTTCACATTTTTTTCATTATTTCCCTTGATATTCTTGATCTTTTGTTATTCCAGATAAACTTTGTTATACTTTTTCCTAATTCAGTAAAAATGTTTTTGGTAGTTTGATAGGTATGGCGCTAAATAGGTAAATTAACTTGGGTAGAAGGGTCATTTTTATTAGGTTAGCTTGTCCTACCCATGCGCAATCAATATTTTTCCAATTGTTTAGATCTAGTTTTAATTGTTTGGAAAGTGTTTTGTAGTTGTTTTCGTATAATTCCTGTTTGTTTTGGTAGATACATTCTTAAGTGTTTTATATTGTCTAGGGTGATTTTAAATTGTGTTTCTCTGTCTACCTCTTGCTTCTGTGATGTGTTAGAAATATGTAGAAATGATGATGATTTATATGCATTTTGAATCCTGCAACTTTGCTAAAGTTGTTGATCATTTCTACTAATTTCTTAGTTGATTCTCTAGGATTTTTTAAGAAGACCATCATATCATCTGCAAAGAGTGATAGCTTAGTCTCCTCATTGCCTATTTTGATACCTTCAATTTCTTTTTCTTCTCTAATTGCTACTGCTAGTGTTAAATAATAGAGGTGATAATGGGCATCCTTGTTTGACTCCTGATCTTATTGGAAAGGCTTCTGATTCATCCCCATTACATATGATGCTTGTTGATGGTTTTAGGTATATACTGTTTATTATTTTTAGGAAAGGTCCTTCTATTCCTATACTTTCCAGGGTTTTTAATAGAAATGGGTGCTGTATTTTGTCAAAGGCTTTTTCAGCATCTATTGAGATAATCACGTGATTTTTGTTTGATAGACTATTGATATGGTCAATTATGTGGATGGTTTTCCTAATGTTGAACCATCCTTGCATTCCTGGTATAAATCCCACCTGATCATGGTGGATGATCCTCTTGATCACTTGCTGGAGTCTCTTTGCTAATATTGTATTTAAAATTTTTGCATCTATGTTCATTAGGGAGATTGGTCTTTAATTTTCTTTCTCTGTTTTTGATCTCCCTGGCTTTGGAATCAGTACCATATTTGTGTCATAAAAGGAATTTGGTAGGACTCCTTCTTTGCTTATCAAATCAAATAATTTGCATAGTATTGGGATTAGTTGCTCTTTGAATGTCTGATAGAATTCACTTNTTTGAATGTCTGATAGAATTCACTTGTGAATCCATCAGGCCCTGGAGATTTTTTCTTAGGGAGTTCTTTGATGGCTTGTTCAATTTCTTTTTCTGATATGGGATTATTTAGGTATTCTATTTCTTCTACTATTAATATAGGCAATTTGTATTTTTGTAAATATTCATCTTCATCTCCTAGATTTCTATATTTATTGCCATATAATTGGCAAAATAGTTTTTAATGATTGCCTTAATTTCCCCTTCATTATAGGTGAGGTCTCCCTTTTCATCTCTTATACTGTCAATTTCGTTCTCTTTTTTCCTTTTTTTTTTATTAGATTGACCAGTACTTTGTCTATTTTGTCTGTTTTTTCAAAATACCAGCTTCTAGTCTTATTTATTAATTCAAT
>NW_025387859.1:0-9192 GCF_016433145.1 Gracilinanus agilis | reverse complement strand
GGAGAGGACTGAGCTACTTACTGTACTTATTGAGAATGGGAAGTGGCCAGGAAGGTGGTAAGTAGGTTTTGAATTTAGTGAAAAATTTTAATATTAATCTCAGTGGGGGAGAGGTAAAGAAATTTCTGAGTGATAGAAGCAGAAAGTCAAGAAATGGTGATGGCAAATAGAATAAGTATTCTAATTCCCCTACCAGGACTAGTAAGTGGGTATGAGAAAAAGCACAACTATCCCTAAAGAGCATGTGATGGATCCATTGTTATCTGGAGCGGGCCATGTCTCTGAGTTCCAGAATAGGGGAGGAGGAACCAGAAGAGAGGAAGGGATGGGGACTGAATCTGAGATTTCATTGGCCAGATGAGGAAATTCCTCTACCATTGTAGTCCAATCCTTTCTATGAAACTTAGTCTCAGGAACAATGAGTGGTGGAGTGACTTGGTCATAGCATCTGGCAATATGTGCCAAAGATACAACTTCAACCCAGGTTGTTTGGCCTCTAGTTGGCTTTTTGTCAACTCTGACAAATTCTTTAAATAGTAAAAAGTTTTTTTTTTTATTACAGAGGGGGAAATCCAAAGGTTGCAGTGGGGAGGGCAGGCAAGGCTGGAGCCTTGAGGTGGAGAGAAGCAGAGAGTGAGTTCAGGAGTTGAGGTATCTGTTCTTCAGAAACCAGAATTCAGAATTCAGAATCCCTACAATGGGGAGACTAAAAAGAATATTCTCTCTGTTGGGAAATGAGTCCAGGTAAAGTATCAGTGCATGGGGAGAAAGCAGGAGACTGATAGGTTCTGCCCAACTTTGTAGCTGCTAGGTGTTTTGAGGTATCTGGAAGTCCTGGCAGACACATGCAGGGACAATTTTAAGTGAAAATTTTAAATTCTAAATGATCCTGGCTACTTCTTGTAATGGACTTATAAAAGGGAAATGGGGAGGAATTCTTTTAAGACCAGCCTAATTCCTTTTTGGATAATTGGTAGAAACTTCCTTGGATATTTGTGATTTTGACAATTTGTATTATAACAAAGTTTGCCCATAACTATTTGGGAGTATCATGTAATTAATTACCTTTAGGAAATAGATTCACTTTCTAAAGGTGAAAAATATATTTCTGATTTGTAGGTACTTAGCTCTAATAAAGAAGCCTATTCATTTGTTATTTTTTTGTATCTCTCTCCTCCACTTCTCTTCACTACCCCTACTCTGGCTTTGGAAAGTATATGAAATACTTTACAATAGTTTGTTTTTTTTTAACTTTGAATTGGTCTGGGAAATTAATAGAACTATTGAAATTTTTATTTTTATAGCTGCTCCAAAGAGTTGAACCAGTGGGAAGCTTTGACAGAATATGGCCAGTCAAAGGGGCATATAAATCCTTATCTTGTGCTGGAGTGTGCTTGGAGAGTGTCCAATTGGACTGCAATGAAGGAGGCATTGGTTCAGGTAAGATCCTCTTCTCCTTGCAACTCTTTGCTTCTCTTCAGAAGGTGTTCACATTGATCTTGCTGAACTCCATTATTTCACAGTCATATCATTTCCTTTTTATGGATGAGGGTACTATATTAGAGATTGCAGTTTACTTCATATAATCTAGGTTTTTAATAAAGCATCTGACAAAGTCTTTCAGGGTCTCATTTCAGTCTCCCTTTCTATTGACTCCTTTTTTGCTACTTATAAAATTATAACAGCACATTAACTCCCAGGTCTGTTCTCCCTCTTGAGCTCTAGTCTGGTATCATCAATTACTTGTTCAACATTTAGAATTTGATGTCCCAGAAGCATCTCAGACTTAAGATGTTCAAAATAGAACTTGTCTGTGCTCTCCATATCCCCATACCACTCTACCAATTCCTTATCTTCTGAACTACCTTATTACTTTTGTGGGGAATCACTATCAGATTTACAATCTTAGTGTCATGCTTGACTCCTCTTTTGCTCACTCCATATACCCAGTCATTTGCCAAATGTTATTTTTTATAACAACATCTTTGTATCTGCCCCCTTCTCTCTATTCACATAGTTATACAGACCTTTATCACCTATTGTCCAGATTACCGTGATAGTCTTCTAATTGGTCTTCTGCCTTGGGTTTCTCCCTTCTCTAATCCAATCTCCATTTAGCCATCAAATTGTATTTTCTAAAATGTATATCTGACCATGTCATTCCCTTATTCAGTAAATGCAGTGTCTCTTGGTTACCTTTAGGGGCAAATATAAACTTATTGGCTATTTAAAGCTCTTTGCAACCTGACCCTTTCCTATATTTCCAGCCTTCTTTCACATTATTCCCTTTATATACTTTGTGGTCCAGCTGTACTAGCCTTCTGAATATTTCTCACAGAGAACATATAATCTTTCTCATTCTCAGTTTTCTTATTTGTAGAATGATGGATTTGGGCTTAAGGCTGCTAAGATTCCTCCTAGCTTTAAATCTATGATCATATGCCTATATGTCTATGCCTTTACATTATCTGTCTCCCATGCTAGAACTCCCTCCCTCCATTCCTCTGAATTTTTGGTTTCCTTCAGAATTCAGTTCAAGTACTACCTTCGACTTGAAGACTTTCCTCCTCTCTCCAGTTACTATTATCTGTCTCCCTTGGAAAATTACCTTGTTCTTATTTTGTATATTGATATTGGGGTCTTCCTTTCCACTACTTGCTTTTATAATGGTCAGACTTTCATTTTTATCTTTGTATCCTTAATAATTAATTTGCCATAGTATTTTGTAGTGCCTAGCAAATAATAGTTGCTTAATAGGTTCTGATTAATTTGAAGGGGGTCTCTGTTAGTGTGCTACCTGGCTCTGTCTTGGCCTTCTGTTCAACACTTTGAAAAAAAAAGTTAGTGAAACTATAGTATCCTTATCATATTTGTGAATGATTGTTAGTTGGGAGCAAAAGATAGCACATTGAGTGACAGAATCAAGATCCCCTCCCACCCCCCAAATCTTAATAGGGTAGAATATAATAGAATGAAATGTTATGGAGGATAAATGTGACATTTCACTTAGGTTAAGAAAACCATTACTTTTGGGGAGGAAGTTGCTAGAAATCAGTTCATCCAAAATGGCCCCAGGGTCTTAGTAACCAATGAGGGGACTCAGTTTGAACCCACAGTGGGATGTGGAAGTCTGAGAAGCTAATGCAATCATAGACTCCTTTAATAGAAGTACAGAGTTCAGAAGGAGGGAGACAGCCATCCATTCTTCTATATTTTGCCATCATGCCAATGTCTGTTTTAAAAGGTACACTATACAACTAGAGTATGTATGTATGTATGTATACAAGAGACTGATCCAGGATAGTTAAAGGAATCAAAACCATTCTTATGAGAATTGGTTGAAGGAATTGGTGACCAACAGAGAAGACTTAGGACAGGAACTGTATTACAATATACAAATATTTGAAGGTGTGTCATTTGAAGAGGAGTTTGTCTTGCTCTTTTTGACCTTCGATGGTAGATCTGGACAGTGGGTGGAGTATATGGGAAGAGAGATTTAAATGCAATGTAATGAATATCTTCCTTATGCTTAAAGTTGTCCCAAAAGGAAAAGAATTATATTAAACAGTTATGAGTTACTTCAAACAGATATTAGCCAACTATTTGTCAGGGATATTGTAACTAAGAGTTTCATGGTTTGATGAGGGCTTGGACTAGATGACTTCTATAGATCCCTTCTGGCTGATTCTGCAAGGAATTGTTTTGTTCATCTGTAAATTACTGCTATTTAATATCAACAAAATTGATATCATGGACTTACTTCACAAAATCCCAAAATGTCTTTCTGAAATGCTAAGTAGCCTTAGAATGTAGCCAGGCATTTTGATTGTCAAAAGTAAAAACATCATTTAAGGAGCAATAATTATTTCCCTGCCTAATTGTTTGTTTCTAACCTCTTCCTAAGAATTAAATTATGAGTTAGTTGCCAGTTACCTAGCTAAAAATCTGGACTATGTGAAGAAATGTGTGAAACAAGAAGTTTATGGTTCTTTTAGCTTTTATATATGGGGAAAGTTAAAAAAGCAGTTTCTTTTCTTGTCAAATATGTTAACACAAACAATTCTGCAATTTCAAAGGAAAAGTGAATTTGACTGGTATGAATGCAGTTGGCTTCAGGAAAGTAAATTATGTAGAATAGTAACAATTATGAGATAAAGTAAATAAGGAGCTACAGAAGTAGTATTTTTAAGCTTTTCCTCATTACCTAGAAGAGTTTTCATAAAGCAATAATGTCTGCATTTTATTGGACCTCCAGGACAAATTTGTTAGAATTCTATTTCCATTTTGACTAGTTTCTTTTGATGATCATCTTATCTCTGAGACATGAAAATTATGAGTATTTATATGTTAAGGGCTAAAAAATGCCTCTGGGTGGCAGCATGCACATAGTGGATCAGCAGGAGATCAGAACCTTAACTTTTAATTATGATGGCAGCACTGAGACCCTAAAACTTAGCTATTCCTTTGATTTCATTGGTGCCATACAAAGAACATAAAGACATGTTGAAGTACTCAAGTTTTAGAGTGGCAAAATATGACTCAGCAGTTTGGGATAGAGGATGCAAATTAAAGAAATAATTAAATATTAATTCCAAAAAGTAGTTAATTGATTTTAAATAGTTACAGAATAATCAGTTATCTTAATATTGGCTTTGCATATTGCTAGTGGGAAAAGGGCAAGAAAGACATGAATAAGCCTTGAATTGAAGTTTTATTTACCATGTATAAAATGTGATTTAAGAGACTTAATGAACTGATTTAGGGTGTAAACTGCTAATCATGCGACTAGAATTACTTCAGGCCTGAACATTTTACTGCAAAGTTTGTTGAAGCAATTAACTAAAATGAACAACAGTGCAGGCTTTTAAAAGAAGTAGTAACACACTGTGGACTGAACACAGTCACAAAACCACCTTCCTGTTCTCCTAGTTTTGTAAAAAATGGTTAATGAGGGAGCTACCATCTTGAAGATATTGCTGTCTTTCATCAGGAATGTGCGTGGGGTGTGTGTGTGTGTGTGTGTGTGTGTGTGTGTGTGTGTGTGTGTGTGTGTGTAAATAGANGTGTGTGTGTGTGTGTGTGTGTGTGTGTGTGTGTGTGTGTGTGTGTGTGTAAATAGATAGATATCTGCCACTTATGAGGTAGATAATGCTAATGATGATTTATATTTTTTCCATAAATTCATGCATTTGGGTTGCTTTACCATCTTTAGAGGGTTTTAAAGCTTAAATTGCAACAAATTTCCATTTGTATATTGTGTTTCCAATTGAAGTTACCTAACAGTAAATGGTTAACCTTACACAGATGAAGAAATAGAACTTATGAAGTTTGGAAATTTTAGAAAGAAGGATGTCCCAATTCTTGTAACATTTTGCAAGGGAATAGTTTTGTCAACTTTATATGGAAAGTGCTAATTCTGTGATGTGGGAAGCCAATAAGAGAAACAGAATCTCAAATAGATAAAAATCTGAGACTCCTCTTTTGACCCCTTTTCTGATCCACACCTTTCCTTATTGAAAAGCTTAAAGTTCCTAGCAAACCAGCAGTTAAAAGGTTAACAATTTCTCTCCAAGACTAAAGACAGAAATTAAACAAAAGGCTGCCTGGATTCTGAATCTGTTTCTAGACACATTAAAGTCAATAATGGACAAAATTTAGACAAAACCTCCTCCAGTGGGGGCTATTTGTCCCTGAGAAAGTATTCCCAGACTTAGCTTTCGATAATAATGCACCAGCCAAAATTCAGCCTTGGCCTTGTTCTATTCTGAAGTCAAATGTGTTTTTGTGTTTTGATGACATAATTTGTAACTTCTGCGCATCTGCAAAGTTTCAGGGGGGTTCTTTTGTGTGAAATGAGTCTTGAAATATATATATAATAAACTCCATGCTCCTGGAGCCAGAGCTGGAAGCATGAGCTAAAAGATCTTCGGTGTCCCATACTTCTTATCAACTAAGCCATCATTATCAAATGATCAGAAATGATAAACAGATCACGAGACTATGATATCTTTATGAGAAACATTTCTAGACCTCAGCAAACAAAACTACATTCATCAGATAACTATCATCTGATGTAACATTAGTGAATATAAAACAGTGCATTTTCTATGTGTCAATTCTTGTGCACAAACGCAGTTATTGATTTTAGCTTAAGTTATAACTGACAAGGCAGAAGACACAAATAAGTCATAAGACTTCATGAGCAGGAGCTGTAGAGTGGGGCAGTGCAAGATAGAGAATAGCAAGAAAAACATTCAGAAAAAATACAAGTACAGAACATCCAAAATGGAAATGATGTATCTTCCTCTCTTGATATTTTGGAACTTACAAGGGAATTGTTACTCGTTAAAGTTAAATTTTGTTTATTCCTTCAGTTGGGCTGTAGAAATGGTTTTGGCATCACTGGAACCTAGACATTTAGTATGTTCTAAGAACCCATCATACTTAATACATTCTGTATCATAGTTAGCTGTTAATTCTCTGTCATAGTATCCACAGAGGATTTTCTAAACCTTCTCTCTTAAATATTCCTGTTTTTTCCTTTTCAGCTAAGAACCTTATTTCATCCTTCTCGAAGAAAATAGATCACAGTGAACTTCCTCCTCTCCACATATCACATCTTGATATCATCCCTCATTCTCTCTTCTTTTATTCTAAACTCTAATGAAGAGATGATTCTTCTCATTAAAACAAAATCCTTCTTCATAGATCCTTCCATTTCATTCCTTTCTGTCTTTTCTAGCAGATTGTCTCCCAGAATCGACTCCCACTTACTATTCAGTTTCTACTTTTCCTGTTACTTTTAAACATTCCCAAGTCTCCTTCTCTAGTCTTAAGAAAAATAGAGCTGATACCCAACCATCCTCTGAGCATTTGTTTAATAGTTCCCTTTTCTTTCACAGCCAGAATGCCTTTACTAACCCTTTACTCACTTCTCAACCCTTTGTAATATGGCTTCTAGCTTCATTATCCAGTTGAAACTCCTATCTCCAGAGTTATCAGTGAGCTCTTGATTGCCAGATCTGATGGCCTTTTCATCTCTGTAGCATTTGATAATACTGACCAACTTGTATATACTTCTCTCAGTTTTTATGACACTGTTGTCTCTTTTGGTTTTCTTCTCTATCTCAGTCTCTGTTGGTAGTTCATTATCCATATTGTATACCCTAACTGGTCCTAGGTTCTGACCTCAACTTTCTTCTCTCTCCTTCACTTGGTGACCATATCAGCTTCTGTGGATTCACTTATCTCTATATAGATGGCTCTCAAATCTATACATCCAGGCCTAGTCTCTTCTGAGTTTCAGTTCTACATTTCCCATTAATTCAAATTAGATGGCACATAGGCATTCTTAAGTCAACATATTCAAAATTAGGTTCGTCTTTCCCCAAAACCCTTCTTTCCTACTTCCAAATGTCTCAGTTTCTTCTGAGAGTGCAACATCCTTCCAGGCACCTCGCTTCTTTCAACTGTGACTTTATCCACAGTTCCACACTCTTCTTAATCATTCTATTTATCTATCTATCTATCTGACAACTTTTGTCAGTTCTTCCACAATATCACTTTCTCTGTAAGTATATAATTGAACACTCTGGTTCAGATCCTTATCTCCTCTCACCTGGATTATTTCAGTAAGTTCCTAATGGGACTTCTTACCTCAAGTTTTCTAAAGTGCAGGTCTAACCACACACCTCTCTAACCATTATACTTCAGTGGCTCTCTATTGCTACTAAGATTACAGATTAGCTCCTTTGTCTAACTTTAAAACCCTTTATGGTCTCGCTCCAGGCTACTCTTTCATTCTTATTACTTATCATTCTCTTTCATGAATTCTATAGTTTTTTTTTTTTCTGAATGTTTCTCTTGCTTTTCTTATACACAACACTGTATCTTTTGTTTGCATTTTTACAGTGGCTGCTGTGCCTTTAATGTTCTCTTTCCTCCACTGAGAGAAATCTATCTATGAGAGATGAGTTCAGAGTCAGGGGAGATTAGCCAGGCCAATTTGACTACATGATATAAGACTAGGAAAGGTAGATTGGAGTCAAATTATGGAGGGTCTTGAATGACAAACTGGTGTTTATATTTTATTCAGTAGGCAATGGGGACCTACAGAAGATTTTTGGATCAAAGGATTGATATAGGTAGACCTGTATTTTATAAATACTTGTCACTTAGAAGAACTATTTTGTTAGAATTCTCTGAATTTATGATGAACTGATCAACATTATGAAAGTCAGGAATAAATCCTATATTTAAGACTTGCCAGTTTACAACTTATTTTGAAAATAAAACTCATCATCATCTCACACTGTCCCACCTTCCTTAATGGCCCTATATAATATCTGGTCTCTCATTACTGAGCTCTTCATTTCAGCTTGTATGATCTCCATTTTCACTCTACTTCTAATTCTTACTGACTTTTCCTGACCACTTTTAAATTTCTCAGTTTCTAAGACTGAACTCTGGAATTCTCTTTTATTCACATTTCTCCTCTTCTTTCATCTTTCCCATGCCCTGTGTCTCCTTAATCTGTTCTTTACTATATAAAAACTTTGTAGTATTTTGATCTTTCCTTTCACTCAATCTATTATCTTAGTTCTGGCTTCATCTTCCTCCCTTTCC
Source organism: Gracilinanus agilis (assembly GCF_016433145.1). Lineage (NCBI taxonomy): Eukaryota > Metazoa > Chordata > Mammalia > Didelphimorphia > Didelphidae > Gracilinanus > Gracilinanus agilis. Next base: position 567 of record NW_025387859.1, on the reverse strand, counting down.
CAGGCATGATTTAATGACCTGAGCTAGGTTGTCAGTAAATAGGAGGAGGGACAGATAATGTGAGATCTTGTGAAAATAAAATCTATAGAACTTGGCAATTTGGCGTTGAGGTGAGGGAAAAGGGACAAGTGAGTGTTCTTAACCTAGAGTCCCTGACACCCCACCAGTGTTCCTGAATAGACTTTAGAGGGTCCAGAACTTGGGTGGGAAAAAATGTACATCTTTATTTTCACCAAGCTCTAATGAAGGTAGGTATTTCCTTATGTTGTAAATGTAAATAACAAAAATTATTCTGAGAAGGATTCCGTAGGTTTTTCAAGCCTTCCAAGGGTTCCATGAAACAGGAAAGGTTAACATCCCCCTAATGGTTAGTATAGTACCCTATCAGTGCATTAAAGAGGTGCATAAGATTGTTTCTGAGGCTCATAGTGAGAAGAAGGATCATTATTGACTAAAGGTTTTAGGGAATGCTTTAAAGAAGCAACTTTCTAGTCTCAGGAATCATTTACCTACTTAAAAGTTATTGACCCCACCCCCCAAGAGCTTTTGTTTATGTAAAAAAAAAAA
>NW_025387858.1:2662-5690 GCF_016433145.1 Gracilinanus agilis | reverse complement strand
ATTATATCATGAGATATAATTATATATTGTGATATATTATACATCTTATAATCCTTAAAATAGCTAGTGTTTGCAGAAATAGTGCCTTAAGGTTTGCAAAGCACATTACAAATATTATCTCATCTCCTCCTCATGAGTAAGTGCTACTGTTATCTTCATTTAACAAATTTGGAAACTGAGGCAATTGACAGTTGGTTAAGTGACTTGCCCAGGGCTAGTTGGTGTCTGAGTCCAGATCTTCCTGACTCCAGTGCTCCATCCACTGTACCACAGGATTCAAATTAGGATATTCCTGGCTCCAGATGCAATTCTCTCTCTGTGGAAATTCTAGCTGCTCTTATTTTACAGATGCAGAAATTTGGGGTCAAGAGAGTTTAAAAATCCTGTAGTTTAATACAATAATGACATTCAAGATGATGAATTATTCTTTTTTAAAAATTTAAATTAATTTTTATTTCATATTTGCAATCCCCTCAGATTATATGCCTCAGTTTCCTCATCTGTCAAATGATCTGGAGAAGGAAATGACCAAGAAATGACCAAACACGCACACTTTTGTGGGCAAATGACCTCCATGGGAATAATCCTGACGCTGGTGCTTATGCGCTGTGCCATCCTGGGCTTCCTTTTTTGGGGGGAGTTTAATCCCCAAGGTTTGAGAACTGGAAAGGGGGCAGATTTGAACTCAGATCTTCCTGATTGCACCATCTAGCTGCCTATTTATATTTAGACTTGGGAGGGATATAGGATGCCATTGAATCCATCCCTCTTGGTTTACATAAGGGGAAACTGAGGCAGAAGAAGGGAAGATCATATGCTTAGAGCCAGAAAGGACCCTGATTGCCAACTTTCTCAGATCACAGATTAAGAAACTGATGTAGTTATTAAGTAGTAGGGGAGCATTTGAATCTGAATTCTGACTCCAAAGCCAGCCAGTGTGCCATGTTGCTTTTTCTAGGACCTGGTCTGTATAAGGTCCCACAGATAGTAAGTAGGAGAGGCTGACCGTGAACCCCAAGTCTCCTGATTCCCAATCCTCCAATCCTCCATTGTGTCACTTGTCAAATAAGACCTCTTTCCTCTCTAAACTCAGCATCCAGTTAAGTGGGATTACAAGGAAAAGCTGAAAGGAAGAATTCAGAGAAGAAAGAGATCACTATGGACTGTGGGGTGGGGTGTGGGGGTTGGTCAAAAATCCTGGAAACCTTCTTGGAGGAGGCACCATCAAACATGGCAGCATATCTTCCCTGGCTCATTGGTGGTGTTTTTTTTTTTTTTTAATCCTGATGTTCCCTCCCATTCTTTGATATGAAAATATAAGTAGGGCTGTGGCTCCTTGCCCAGGCTTTCATTCTAAGATCACAAAGTGGGTTTTGTATTCCAGGAACAAAGGAAGCTCCCACCCTTGGCCAACTCCTTGTCCTCCCCTCCCTCCTCCACTGTAGCCCCAGTAATGTGACCATTTCACAGAAGGGGAGATGGAGGCCCTGGGACAGTCAGGGTTGTGGGGTCTTCTGATACAGCTGTGGAGTGGTCTGGCTCGTGCTCAGGAAGTGACAAGGGGGCAGAAAGAACCTAGACTTTTTGGAGTTAGAGGCCCCAGATTCAAATCCCACCTCAGATATTGAACTACCTGGAGGCTCTTGGGCAGTGGCATCAAACTCCAATAGAAAGGGGGCCACTAAACCATATAAAAGGGGCCTGGTGGCCACAGAAAACCACAAATGAACATTATCTAGGTTTTGTTGTATTTTTATTTTGTTCATTATTATCCAATTACATTTTTAAAAAATCCTTAATGTCTACCTTGGTATCAATTCTAGAACTGTTCTGCAAGGGCTAGGCAATGGAGGTTAAGTGACTTTCCCAGGGTCACATAACTAGGAGATATCTGAGGTCACATTTGAACCCAGGTCCTTCCAGCTCCAGACCTGACACTCTCTATCCCTTTATCCACTGAGCCACTTAGCTGCTCCCCATCCAATTACATTTTAATCTATTCCTACTGTTCTTGGGAGTACAACATGCAGAATATTTGTCACCTCTAACACAGGAAAGTAAATTAATGCCCATGGACTCAGTTTTCCTCATCTGTAAAATTAGGGTTTGGACTAGATCGTTCCTGAGGCTCCTTTGAGCTCTTGTTCTATGATCCTGAACTGAGGCTGGACTTATTGGCTTATGGAATGCCAGTGTTAGGATGCACTTTAGAATAGAGAACAGAAGGGAAACTGAGTCTAAGGAAGCTTTCGGCTCGGTTGAAGTCACACAGTAAATCATTGGACTGGAATGGCTCATTTCCCTACACATGCTACATTGCCCCTCAGGCAGGCACTTGGACAAGTCCAGGGAATGTGTCTGTGGTGCTTTTCCAGGGGTCATGGAGGAGGCAGCAGGGCTAGACCTCGGGGTCTAAAGAGAGAGTATCTCAGCTAGGAGGAACCTAACCAGTTCTGGGGAAAGTCACTTGTTTCCTCTTTTCTGAAGTCAATGGAAGGAGAGATAAGAAGCAGGTAAATTCTTGGGCTGGGCACTCACCCACACACCTGCCCTGGCTCCCTGCCAGCCCGGGCCCTGGCCCTGGGCCACTTCTGCTGGCACTGCAGGATTAGAGCTCCAATTTCCCAAAAGTCATTTTGCTGACTCCATACAACCCTGGGAACTGTCCCATCAGTGATTAGGGGGACCCTTCACCAAATAAAGACCACCACTCTTTGCACTGGGAGAAGCTGGGGCTTGATCTTTGGATCTCTGCTTCATTTATTAGCCATGCCTTGAATTCCCTGGGTTCAGTAACCTGGAGCAGAAGGCAGCCAACCAGAGCCCAGGCAAACACTGGCTCACACAATCCCTTTGAAGGCGAGGAGGCCTCCTAGACTGTCTTGGACCCAGATCCATAGAATTAGGATATAAAACAATTTAGGTAGGTGCCTAGCATGAGTCTCAATGATAACAGCTGATCTTTACCTAGTCCTTTATCTCCCTTCCCTTCCCTTCCCTTCCCTTCCCTTCCCTTCCCTTCCCTTCC
>NW_025387858.1:0-2615 GCF_016433145.1 Gracilinanus agilis | reverse complement strand
TCCCTTCCCTTCCCTTCCCTTCCCTTCCCTTCCCTTCCCTTCCCTTCCCTTCCCTTCCCTTCCCTTCCCTTCCCTTCCTTTCCCTTCCCTTCCCTTTTCTGTCTGTTTTAGCCTCTCTCCCAGGTTGGTGCCTTGAGTCCCTGGGCTCAGTCTATCCTTCTTTGACTTGCTGGAGGAAATCACATTCCCACGCCATAAAGAAAAAGTACCCAACAATTCTATACATTGGTTAGGAGATAAGGAGCCAGAGGATAAGGAAGGTACAAAGCAAGATAAGAAAGGAAAGAAATAGCAAAACAAATAGGTGAAATTTGTAAGAGGCAATTGTTGGGAGAAGGGAGGAGGAAAGATGTTTGAAGGGCCTTCAATTGGTGAAAAGTTAAAAACAAACAAACAAACAAACAAAAAAACAACCTTGAGGAATACTTGAGTAACTGAGAAATAAAACAGAAAATTCCTATCAGTGTGGGGAGGAGGGGAAAAGGTCCATGATGACTTACACTGAATGTGACTTGTATTTCTGGCACAGAAGAGTGGCTGCTGTCTGGGTTCCAAGTTGAAGCTGGTCTCCCAGTAGAAGAGAAGGTAACGATGGGGTTCCAGAGGTAGCTTCCTATGCCACAGGCTATTAGGGACAATCAACCATTCTGAGGAGACCGGGAGGCAGATTTTCAAGGGAATTAAAAAATACATAGGATGATCGATTTAGAGTTGGAAGAAATCTTTGATATTCTATAATTAAAAAATATTTTTTTCCTTTAAATTATAAGCAAATTAGGTGAGCACAAAATAGTATACTTGTCAGATCTCTGGGAAGGGAAGGATTTTAAAACCAAGCAAGAGCTAGAAAAGATTACAAAATGTAAAATAAATAATTTTGACTACATTAAACTAAAATGTTTTTGTACAGAAAAAACCAATACTACCAAAATTAGAAGGGAAGCAAAAAATTGGGAAAAAATCTTTATAACAGAAAACTCAAAGGCCTAATTACTCAAATATACTAGGAGTTAAATCACTTGTACAAAAAAATCAAACCTTTCCCCAACTGATAAATGGGCAAGGGACATGAATAGGCAATTCTCAGATAAAGAAATCAAAACTATCAATAAGCACATGAGAAAGTGTTCTAAATCTCTAATAATTAAAGAAATGCAAATCAAAACACCTCTGAGGTATCACCTCACACCTATCAGATTGGCTGAAATGACAGCAGGGGAGAGTAATGAATGTTGGAGGGGATGTGGCAAAATTGGGACATTAATGCATTGGTGGTGGACTTGTGAATTGATCCAACCATTCTGGATGGCAATTTGGAACTATGGCCAAAGGGCTTTAAAAGACTATCTGCCTTTTGATCCAGCCATACCACTGCTTGGATTATACCCCAAAGAGATCATAAGGAAAAAGACACGTACGAAAATATTTATAGGCCTGCTCTTTGTGGTGGCAAAAAAATTGGAAAATGAGGGAATGTCCTTCATTTGGGGAACACACTGTGGTATATGCTGGTGATGGAATACTGAAAGGAATAAAGAACTGGAGGAATTCCATGTGAACTGGAACGACCTCTAGGAACTGATGCAGAGTGAAAGGAGCAGAACCAGAAGAACATTGTACACAGAGGCTGATATACTGTGGTAAAAATCGAATGTAATGGGCTTCTGTACTAGCAGCAATGTAAGGATCCAGAGCAAGGCTGAGGGACTTTACACTTATTGGTTCCAAGGCAGAAGAGCAGTAAGGGCGAGGCAATGGAAGTTAAGTGACTTGCCCAGGGCCACACTGCCCTAATATCATGTAATTCAACCCTATGAGGATGAGGAATCTTGGGTCTAGAGATAGGGATGTGCTAGTAAATGTTTAACAATCGAGTCTCCAGAAAAAAATGTATGTAGGACACACTTTGAAGTTTAAGTTAACATTTTCTCCAGTAAGCCTAGACAGTCAACAAAATCAAGTCCTGAATGGCAGCATTTGCTGATTTCCAAGATGGCATTTGCTGATTTTCCCCTTCAAAATTTAACACAAGCTGGTTCAAGCTGGCTCCAGCACACCCTTCCCAGAGAGATTATGACTGGTCCAAAGTCATGCAGCTGAGATGGGATTTGAATTCCAGTTTTCTGATTCTACGTCCAACATATTTTCCACTGTATCATTCAGTGCCTCTTAGTAGAATGAACAAAACAGCCTCAACACCTCTGTTTTGGCAAAAGGTATCACCATGCACCTGCTATGGTCATATACTAATTAAGACATGGAGTACTCAGGACTAGCCAACAAAGGGCCTAGAGTATATGCTCTGCCTGTCATTAAACCTGGGGGACCTGATTCTGAACATGAGTATTAGAATGGCTTTGCCCTCAGATTCAGAGAATGTCCAGATATTCCATGGCTGTTCTCTGTCAGCATACTGTGTGTGGTGACAAAAAAATGTTTTAACTGTCTGCTAACCTGGAACTAAACGTGCATACAAAAGACTTGAACAGATGCAATCTCTTCCTCTCTTCTCCTGACTCTGTCTCTGTATCTTTTCCTCTCCCCCTTTTTCCTCTCACTTCTCTAACTCTCTCCCTCTCTTTCTCCCCCTCTTCCTTTCTCTTTCTCCCTCTATT
>NW_025387857.1:0-5357 GCF_016433145.1 Gracilinanus agilis | reverse complement strand
CCTAGCTCTTAACACTCTTTTGGCTTGAAACTAATACATAGTATTGATTCTAAAGTGGAATGTAAGGGGTTTTTTTAATGCATTGAAGCAATACTAATTTCATACTGCCTGTATTCAAAATCTGTATATCTCTATATATAGCCCGAGCATGGATTTTACCCTGCCAGGAGATGGGCAGTCTATTTCACAAATCTTTTGGAATCGTGGCTGGTCATTTTTTTAATTGGAGTTCTTAAGTTTTTCAAAGTTGTCTCTCTTTCAAATGTTGCTGTTATTGTGTCAATTACTCTTCTGCATCTACTCATGTTACTCGGTACCAATTTATGCAAATCTTCTTAGGTTTCTCTGAAACCATCCTCTCCATCATTTTTAGTATTCCATTACAATCATAAACTATCATTTGTTCAGCCATTTCCCAATTGATGAGCTGTCTTAGCTTACAGTTCTTTGCTACCACAAGAAGACCTGCTATAAACAATTTTTAATGTGAGTCCTGTTCCCCTTTCTTTGATGTGTCAGTCTCTATAATGAAGAAGAGGCTAAGACAACAAATAGCCATGATTGCCAGATCATTTTTAGAAAGACTTGATTTATGGAGAACTGGGGATGAGAATTTGTTTTTTTAACATCCAAAATGCATAAATAAGAAAAAGAACTAATTACTCTAAAAATAAGAAAAAAAAAGATTCTCTCTTTAGAGCCATGAGAAAGGGCAAGTATTAAAATTCACAACAGTCAAAAGTTAATGAGCATGTTACATCATTGCCCATAAGTGGTCTTATTTCTTTAAATTTTTCTCTAATTGTGGATAATTTTGATAAATATAATGATCAACTTTTATAAATATAGTGATTGCTCAATATGTATGTATATCTCATTAAGTTAAGAACTTTTTTTTTTAATCCTTATCTTCTCTCTTAGAATTGATGTATCAGTTTCAAGGCAAAAGAGCTATAAGGGCTAGATGATTGGAGTTAAGTGACTTGTCCAGGATCATCTAACTATAGAAAGTGTCTGAGGTCAGATTTGAATCCAGGACCTCCTATCTCCAGGCCTGGCTCTCTATCTACTGAGCCACCTAGCTGCCCCTAAAATGTGTACTTTTAAAATAATTCCATTTTAATATGCCAGGTACTTCTGCTGATGGAGTGCAGACTAAAATGAAAACAGTCATTGACCTCAAGTAACTTACAGTCTAGAGCATTGATGGTCAAACTCTTTAAAGAGGGGGCCAAAGGAAAGGAAATGTTCATCTGTCAGTCTGTTTCTAAGACAACTCTTTGGAAGTTTCATTGTATTGTACTCATTGTATTTGTCAGATTAGGAATAATGTCCTGCAGTCAGATAGGATAGAACATTTCAGGGGGATGCATCTGGCCCACGGGCTGTAGTTTGCCCATCACTGGTCTAGAGCTAAAATGTAAAGGCATAATTGAGTGAGAAAAATGAAAACATGTCATATTCTCTCCAATACAATTAGCTCCATCTGTGGTAAGCCTATGAGTGCTAGCCTGGGTACCATGGTACTATGAGCCCATATTTACCTGGTAGAATTAACCCAAATTGTTTGCAAATCCAGGGAAGTCAAGTGAAGGCAAGCATTTCAGAAAGCCATCGAAATGAAAAGCCTCTTAGCTGAGCTAGAGGACTCTGTCACACATTTAGTACAAAACAAAGAGGCAGTAAAAGGGGAAAAATTAAAAGTGATCATTTAGTAAAAACAACTTCCTTTTAACCTAGGAAAGTTTGCCAATGCTAATGGCCCTTTTTTCTTTAAGGAAATAAAGGACTCACATTAGCCTCTTTCCTTTCAAAGAGTTGGAGGGGGGGAAGGGAAGAGAGATATTAATGAAATTCTCCCTCCTCCACCTCTAAGCTTCAATGTTTTCCCATCGTCTTCCTGCTCTTGATTCCTCTCACCATCCATGGAGAGAGAGCCCATGCTGAGATCTCTGCATGAAACCATCAACAGCAGCTGTTAATGGGAAGCCTAATGGCCCTTTAATGGGACTAGTAATGCTAATAGATTTGTAAAGATAATATTTATAATAATAAAAAGAACTCTGCTCCTAAGGAGAGGGCCGAACTGGCCTGGTTGGACCTTGCTAAACATAGTAAAATAAGGGGTTAGCCCACTTAGAAGAATCAATTTTCCAAAAACATTCATCATTCTTCTGAAAGCTTCCATAACACCCACTACAACTGACCCAGCACCAGGAATAATAAATGACCATCCCAGCCCAGTGTTGGGTTTGAACTGTGAGTGTCAGGCATAACACTTGTTTAAAATAATAAATAATAGCCAAAGATTTCAGCTTCCCCTTTCTTGCATGCTTAGAGAAATAGTGTCATATATTTCCAGTTGGCAGGGACCCCTCCTCAGAACTCATCAGGTCCAGCTCTTTTCATTTTACAGAAGAAAAATAGACTGGCTGGGACTCAAACATGCAATTAGTTCAATTCACAGGCAGCCATCCCTTCACAGTGAGGGAATGACAGGACTAGAATTTTCTCAGATCCTCCACTGTGAATCAGACAAACAGGAAATTTCCAGCCCATTAAGTATGGTTGCACACAGAAAAAGGTGGTCTGTCTTAAATGGAACTCCCCCACCACCCCTTCATCGTCCAACCTCAAACATCTAACGGAGGCTCCTAGAAATGAAAGTTTGCATCACACTCTATGTATTCAGAGGAGAATACCTAAAATAGTAAAGGGCATTAAGGAGAGGCTGGAAGAACCAGGAATATTTTAGCCTCAAGAGGAAAGACCTAAGGAGAGAGGATCATCAGCTAAATGATAAGGAATATAGAACATTGGACTTTTATTCTGGGAGACTTGATTTTGAATCCTTCCTTAGCTACTTGTTATCCAGTGACCCTGGACGAGTCATTTAACCTCTCTTCTTCCTCCTCTGTGGAATGAAGATAATAATAGTATCTTCTATTATTAATATCTAAAAAAACAGGATTTTGTGGGGGCTAAATAAGATAACACATAAGCCTTTTGCAAACATTAAAGCATTATTAAGAGTTAATCTGTTGAGGGCATCTGGGTTGCTCAGTGGATTGAGAGCCAGGCCTAGAGACAGGAGGTCCTGGGTTCAAATCTGACCTCAGACACTTCCCAGCTGGGCAAGTCACTTGACCTCCCTTGCCTACCCTTACCATTCTTCTGCCTTGGAACCAATACACAGTATTGACTCCAAGATGGAAGGTAAGGGTTTAAAAAAAAAAAAAAAGAGTTAACCTGTTATTGTTAGTGAGGTAGCTAACAGAGTATTTGTAGCGCTGTCCTATGGAGGAAGGATTTGATATTTGTTTATTCCAAGAAGACAGAGAGCTAAGAACAAGGGATAGAAGCTCCAAAAGGGCAAATTTAGATAGCGTCAGGAAAAACTTCGTAGTAATTTTTTGTTGTTCAGTCATTTTTCAGTCGTGTCCAACTATTTGTGATTGCTTTTGGGGTTTCCTTGGCAAAGATACTGGAGTAGCTTACCATTTCCTTCTCCAGCTTATTTTACAGATGAGGAAACTGAGGCAAATAGGGCTAAGTGACTTGCCTAGGGTCACACAGCTGGTAAGTATCTGAGGCCATATTTGAATTCAGATCTCCCTTTCGCCAGGCCCAATGCTCTATCCACCTACCAGTTAGTTGTCCTTGTAATGATTAGGGCTCTCTAAAAGTGGAAAGGGTTTCCTTAAGGAGTGATAAGCTCTCCCTCACTGGAGGCCTTTAGGTGGTCGGTCAACCTGAATTTATTAAAATGTCTAACACATGCCGGGCCCTGTTCCAAATCCTGGAGATAAAAAAGAAAGGCAAAGGCCAGACCTTGCTCTCAAGAAGCTCTCAGTCCAACGTGTCATTTAAACAGAAGCTGGATGACCATTTGTAATGTGTTTCATAGCAGAGATTTCTTTTAGGTATGTGTTGCACTGAGGTCTTTTTCAAATCAGAAATTCTGTGATTTTGTAATATTTTAGTACTTAAAGAAAGTGAAAGATCACCGAGGAAATCACAAGGCATTCAATATCGGCAGGGGCAGAGCCATCCAGTCATTTCTACTGAGAGCCTCATTGTTTACTTTAGTATTGAATATTTCTCAACACAGGAAGAAAGCAGGCTTCAAGCTGTAGGGCTTTAGGTTTGATATAATAGTTTAAGGAGAAAAGCATGAACTTTAAACTTGGAATTGAGGGACCTGGGTTAAAATACCGGGTTAGATACAACTAGCTACGTGGCCACAGATAAGTTGTTGAGCTTATGTGAATCTCAGTCTCCTCATCTGCAAAATCGATCAAATAACATTTTGCTACCTACTACACAAAGGGCATTGTTGCGAGGAAAACATTACTGAAATGGGAATCATTATCTTCTCTGAGAGGGTTGTTAAGCAGTGGAAGAGACTTCTGGGGGAAGCTGGTGTAAAAGGATAACGCAGATTGTTAGATGACTCTTTGAGATCTCTTCCATCCCCTATTCTTCGTGTTACTATATAAAAGGAAATATGATATTTCCACTGCCAAGTATTCTTCTGCCTCTCTATTTCTTTATATGGTATGATTTAATTTAAGATAAAAGTGTTGCAGTTAAAAATATGGCACTGAGAAGGAAAGAGAAACAAAGAGAGAAAAGAAAACAGAGGGGGGGAAAGGGGGAGCCAGACCTTCTTCTGACCTCCAGTTTTCCATCCCCTGCTGTACATGTCACCTGAGAGAAAATGACAAGGGCCAATCGGGGAGACTTCCATCTCCCCCGAATCAATTGATCCCAGCAAAGGGAGACATCCACCTCCTGTCCTGCCTACCTGATCTCCAGCCTCAGGGAGAGGAGCCAGAACTTCCTCTGGCCCCAACCTTCCCATCTCACCTTCCTCCATTCACCTCCTCAGTCGCCTTTACTGGATCCTCATCCAGACTTTCTCTCTGGCCCTAAGAGTCCAGTAGGATTCTGACCCCTTCTGCCTCCCCTATACTACTTTGATAGTTGATCACTTCTGTTGCCTGCCACCATCCCTATTAATACCATCCTTGGAGTCCCACAGATTTGCAACCTTGGCATAATAGTCAACCCTGGCTTTCAGAAACATCTCTAATGGCCAAGATCTGTTTCACCCTTGCAATAACTCTCAGATATGTCTCCTCTCCTCAGATACTGCCACCATTTTCCTGTGGGATCTCAGCACTTCACAACTAGATCATTGCAATAGTCTTCTGGTAAGCTTGCCTGCCTCAAGTCTCTTTCCACTCTAGCATATTCTCTATTCAGTCACTAAAGCAATTTTCCTAAAGTGAGGGTCTAACCACTTCTCTCTCTCTCTCTCTTCCTCTCTCTCTCTCTCTCTCTCTCTCTCTCTC
>NW_025387856.1:0-8220 GCF_016433145.1 Gracilinanus agilis | reverse complement strand
CCATAAATCCCTCAAATAGAAGGTTATTTTAAAAAAGACAAAGATCTGAAAGATGTGCCTCTTGTCCAGTCTTCAGTGAGAGTCTTCCAAATCAGGGGGGCTTTGGAAAGGGATTTCATGAGGAGCATAAAAGGGAGGAGAGAAAGAAAGTGGAACCTTTGTTTTGGCCTGGGAATTGTGGACAGAGGAGGTGGTTAAGAAAGCATAGGTGGTCTGGCTCCCAGCTGGCTACGGGAGTGTTGGCACACCCAAAGTCTGGCAGGACAGTTTGGAGAAGACGCTGCTAAGGGAATATCCAGCCAAATGTGGCTGATGCCTTTTCTTTCTTTGGCCTACTTTTTATTACTTAATAAAGACTTATAGATTAAGACACAGTCTCCAGAGAATTTTAGTCATAACTTTATTGTGTCTGAAGCTGTATTTGAACTCAGGTCTTCCTGATTCCAGGCCCAGCATTCTATCCACCTTACCACCTAGCTGCTTTTAAAGCCACTGACAAGTATGCATAATTAGGGTGGGAAGGTGAAGTAGGAGACAACCTCAAGATTCCACCTTAACTTTTAGGATGGTCAAAATAGTAAAAAAAAAGATGAAATTCCATATGAGTAGTGTTGTGGGGGAACAGTGAGTCTATTACATTGATATTAGAACTGTAGGGGGCAGCTGGGTAGCTCAGTGGATTAGAACCAGGCCTAGAGATGGGAGGTCCTAGGTTCAAATCTGGCCTCAGACACTTCCCAGCTGTGTGACCCTGGGCAAGTCACTTGACCCCCATTGCCTATCCCTTACTACTCTTCTGCCTTGGAGCCAATACACAGTATTGACTCCAAGATGGAAGGTAAGGGTTTAAAAAAAAAATAGAACTGTAGAACATTGATATTAGAACTGTAGTCTCTCAGGGACTTCCCAAAGGTTTGGGAAAACAGTATGGCATGTTAATATAGTGGAATATTAGAATGCTATAAAAATTATAAAGATGAAGAGTCTACTCTGTCTCTTTCTTTGGCTTTGTCTCTGCCCCTTCTTTTTCCTTTCTCTCTTCTTCCTCTCTTTATTTTTCTCTCTACCAAAGACAGTAGAATTTCATGGAGATAATTTAATAGAGCAAAGACCAAACAATTTGTTTAGATTAATTTGTTTGGTTTTACTTTGTTAAATCAAAAGTAAGAGAGTAGGACCAGCAAAGATTGCAGAGAAGGAGGAAGCAGTAGAGCCCAGATACCCCATTCCTTCATGAAGACACTAATGATGATTCTAACAAGAATGCTAAACTGAGTAGTGATCAGAAACTAAAAGGAGATATTATACTGGGTTATCTTTCCTGCCTAAGATCACAAATTTTGTCTATTGGAAAGTGACCAACATGTATACCATTGATATGGGATGCCCTAGATCATGGATTCATTGTCCAGAGTACCACACTAGACCAGGAGTTCCAGAAAGTCTAGAGCTGATTGTCTACCCAGCTTCAAGTATGGTTCTTTTAGATAGGTCAGGAATGTGGACTTAGCACCTAATGTCAAGGTTATACAGAGAAGATTTTAAACTTAGTCTCTTGCTCAGAACAATAACATGGAGTCTCCCACAGGGGCTGAGATTGCAAACTCATCCCACAGAGTTCCTATTTAGAGCATTAAACTCAGGCTATCCAGAGGAGATCATAGATTCAGTGGCAACAGGTTTAGTCTAACAGTGTTATTTCTTCATGGAGATAATACAAAAATTAAAAATAAAATATTAACAAAGAAACTATAGCAACATATCACAAAGATACTAGGTTGGATTTATATCAGAAATTCAGAGTGGGTTTAATATATTAGGAAAATTATGAAGATAATTGATCTTACAAAATCTAGGATTATATTAGTAAAGATCACATACACTCACAATTACACACTTAATCATACATACAAACCCTCTCTCTCTCTCCTCTTTCTTTCCTTATTTCCCTCCCTCTCTCTGTATACATATACACACATACACACTGTCTATATGTATATATAAGTTTAAAAATATTTTATATTTTCAATTACACAGAATAGCAATTTTTAACATATATTTTCTGAAGTTATAAGATCCAAATTGTTTTTGTCTCTCCTTCTCTTTCCTTCCCCCTCCCTGAGATGGTAAGCAATCTTATCTGGGTTATATATGTATGATCATGGAGAACATATTTCCATATTGATCATATTGTGAGAGAATACTCATATAAAACCCAAACTCCAAAAATAAAAATACACACTAATAAAATAAAGTGAAAATAGTATGCTTTGATCTGCATTAGGATCTATCAGTTCTTCCTCTGGAGGTAGATAGCATTCTTTGTCTTAGATCATTGTATTGCTGCGTATAGATATGTCTTTCATTATTGATCATTATACAATATTGCTGTTACCGTGTATAATGTTCTTTTGGTTTTGCTTACTTTATTCTGAGTTAGTTCATGTAGATCTTTCCAGCTTTTTCTGTAATTATCCTGCTTATCAGTTCTTATAGTACAATAATATTCCATCACTAACACATACCACATTTTGTTTAGCCATTCCCCAGTTGACGGACATCTCCTCAATTTTCAATTTTTGCCACCACAAAAAGAGCTGCTATAAATATTTTTGGAAAAAAAGGTCCTGGGAAATACTTTAAAAAACCATTACCTCCTGTCTTAGTAACAATTCTAAGGTAGAAGAGCAGCCAGGGCTAGGCAATCAGGGTTTAGAGGCTTGCCCAGGGTCACCCAGCTAGGAAATGTCTAAGGCCAGATTTGTACCCAGGACCTCCCATCTCCAGGTCTGACTTTCTATTCACTGAGACACCTAGCTGCCCCTACCCATGGCTTTAGTGGCATGATCTCTGAAATCTCTTCCAGCTTGGAATCCTGTGATACCAAGAACCCCTTCATCTACACTGTACTATCTTCCTATGCAGTGGATATAATAGAAAGAGTGTTGGACCTGGAGTCACAAAACCTGGCCAGGATACAGGCTGTAATACTATTAGGGCAGCTGGTGGTGCTGGACAGAGCACTAGACCTGGAATCAAGAAGTTCGGATTCGGAGTTCACCTACTGGCTCTGACTATGGGCAAATCATTTTGCTTCAGTTTCCTCAACTATAAAATGGGAATAATAGCATCTACTTCCCAGGGTGGTTTTAAAACTCAAATGTGATATTTGTAAAAGTATCTGGCACCCAGTAGGTGCTATATAAATACTTTTATTTCTTCTTTCCTCTAGCAGTGTGACCTTGAATAATGCCTTATTTACATATAAAATATCGTGTGTGTGTGTGTGTGTGTGTGTGTGTGTTGGATAGAATCTGAAGAGGATAAATGTATGAGATTTTTGTTGGAGGTTTTGATTATGTGGAAAGATTCTGATAATGCCTCCTGGATAGTTGAAAGCATCATTATGGTTTTTTGGGTGTGTCACTTCTCTAATCCATGGGCACAACCTGACCTTTTCCTTTTTCTTTGCTTCCCTCTGCTGTCAGTTTTGGGGATTTACATCTCTAGTTCCCAGACTGAACCTGGGGAAGGCTGTACTACTGAGAACAGGGAGCAAGGACACAACTACTTTAGAACCAGCTCTATTTGGGATTTTAAAATGTTCATAGTAAGCGTTTAAACGACAGAAATGAAGAAATGCTACAATTAGACTTAACTTATTGTTTCTTTGATTGTCTAGATTTAAGAAAGTGATGAAAAATGTTCATGTAGATTAAATCAAAAAGTATATTGCCTAAAAAAAAAGTATATTGTCAGTAACGGTGATATTGGATGATGATTATCTGTGAAAACTTGGCTAATGCAATGATCTGGGACAATTCTAAAAGATTTATGACCAGGAATGCTATTTACCTCCAGAGAAGTAACTGCTGGAGTCATCTTTCACATTAGTGTATTTATGGTTCTATTTTGGGGTTTGGTTATGTATGACTTTGCTTTTATAACAATGACCAGTATGGAATTGTATTTTGCATGATAACAAAAATGAAAAAAAAAGTGTGTACATTTTTCTTTGAAAGCTGATTGTCAAAATATTTATCAGCTCACTTTTGACTGGGAGGTACCCCAGAGGCCATCTAATTTATCTGCCCCTTTTGTGGATGAAGAAACTGAGATTCAGTGAAGTTAAGTGGTTTTACCTAAAAGGTCTTTTGCTTCTTTTGCCTTTGTTAGGATTTTAAATGACAAACAACAAGTGACTAGAGGGATTCATGTGACTCCTATTGATAACTGGTGGAACCTCTCATGGCTGCAGGGAACAGTGCTTGCAGTTGTCATCAAATGGGCTCTTATAATTTTGGGGATGTGGTACTTCTTAGAATCTGCATTAGCTGTTGTACTGCTGTTTATAACAAGCTTTTACTGTTGAAAAATTATGTACACTCACACTGTGGATCATGGCCAAGTAAGATAGGAAATACATCTTGTTTTTGAGTGAGAGAACTTTGTGTTGTGCCTCTGTTTGACTGACACATTGTCACATGGAATGTGAACTATGAATTCCTGATTCATTATTATTATTGTTTTTCTTGATATTTACAATAGGATATTTGATTTTTTTTCTTCTTCTTCTTTGTACTTGAGTATATGGAATCAATATTAATGTTTTTGATTTTGAAGGATAAGTTTACAGTATCTATTAGCCCTAATGCACACTCCAAAGCTTTAGACTATGGAAACCTGTCATTGATTGTTAAGTATTATGTAACTTTAACTAATAATTCTGATTTCAGAAGAAGAGATCCCAAAAGAGCCACTGCACAGTGCAAAGAAGCACAAGGTGGAGGGGACCAACAGTCCCTGAGGGATTCATGAGACTCTACGCCAAGACAGAGGACTTGTTTTGAGGTTTGAAGAAGAGGCTATTTGACAAATTCAGACGTTGGACTTCCCCATTCCAGGTTCCTACAAGTAACTTAGTTTGGCTTTCATTTTGGCTCCCCTATCCCTGAGTTTGAAGGTAAAATCAGACCAGGGAATCATACTTCCATTTTACCTCAGAATCTAGTCCCTTCTCTTTTATAGTATGGCAATTTTCTGTAGCATGGCTGCCAATGGGTAAGTCCAATATTGCTTCAATTGTCCCACAGCTTTGTAGGACATTAGTCACTTTAATTGGGCCTTGCTGGTGATTCAAGGACCTGTTAAGGGTTTATTCTTTTTTTTTTTAAACTCATAATTTAATACATATAAGATTCTGATATATATTTTATTCCGATTTGGTTTTTCTCTTCTATTGGGTTTTGGTTTTCTTTTGAGAATTGAATCATGTACCTCTTAACTCAGCCATGTATCTTAGGGTGATTCTAGTGTTGGTCAACACCTTCCTGGGGGGGGGATTGTATAATTATCCTAAAATCCAAGGTTTAAGATCTTTAAGAGCAATTTTAGGAAAAGAAAATTATCAAATCTGAATAAGGAAAGTGGATCTTTTGGAGAAGGTGCCATAAAGGTGCCTATTGTTGTGAGGAAGATTATTTAGTTATTAGTTAGGAGCCTTAACAGGAAGGGCTGGAGAATTCCAAATGGAATGGGGAAGCATGAAGTGTGGCTTTGCTCTCTGAGACAGACTCCATGGTGGTTGGGACAAGCTGTAACTGACCCTGGGAGACCTCAGAGCTAGTGGAGTTGCACCCTGATTCCCTGGGATCCTGGAGAGTGGTGAAGGTTGAAAGCAGAGGACAACAACCCTGCAAGACAGCACTGAGTAAGGAAGTGTCCTGCGATCTAGTGGACAGCTTGCAGACTTCCTCTCCCTACCTGACTACTTTAATTAAAATTGTTATAAACTCTTGCCTTTTGCCTGCTAGCTTCCATAGGCCCCTTGCCTAGATGGCGCAGAGTGACAGTTAGGGGGTTGAACCTATATTTATTCTGAATGTAAATGGGAGTGCTTCCTAATTGGCTTTTTGTCAATGTGTCTGTCAATCATTTTTTGTTTTCTTTCTCCTTTTACTTTTTCTTCCTTCTTATTTCCCAAATTATTATAAGTCCCTCTATATAAAGTGCAATATTTTATACACCTTTAGTAAGAGAATCTTTAGATGTATAAACTGGATATGTGGAATGATTCACTGGGGAGACCTGGCCTGTTAATCTCCCAGAAACTTCAAGTGAGGAGATTTTAAATGCTTATCATCCAGTAGAATCACAGGGGTATTGCCAGAAACAAATTTCTCTCTCTCCAGTGTTGCCTTTTTGTTTAAATGTCATTTTTCAGTGACCTGGAGGTCAAATATCACAAATATCAAAAATTCAGGTATAGATGAATCCTTAGGGAAAGTTAAGGAACCCAGGAACCAATGAGATAGGAAACTGATTCCACAAGCACTGCCTTCCTGGGTGGCCCAGGCAAATTAAGAAACTGTGATTGGTTCCTGACATGTGATGGGTGAGAGTTAGTGGGTGGAGAATAGAGCTTATAAGTGGAGACTGGCAGGAAGTTGGGGTCTTTGGTGTGAAGGAGCTGAGGGGACCCTTACTAGGTTGCAGCTACAGGTCCATTATGGTGGGCAATAGATTAGAAAGCTAATTATCTCTCCTCTCCTACCTTTCCCTCTCTACTACTACTACTACTACTACTACTACTACTACTACTACTACTACTACTACTACTACTACTNACTACTACTACTACTACTACTACTACTACTACTACTACTACTACTACTACTACTACTTTTATTTAATAAAGTTATTAAGCTACAAACAGCCTCGTAATTTTAAATATTACAGTGGATTTCTCAAGGTTCCATAGGTAAGTCAGTCAAGGACTCAACTAGCATTTATTAAGCCCCTGCCATGTGCCAGGTACTGTGCTAAGGGTTGGGGCTATAAAAAAAGGCAAAAGACAGTCCCCATCTTTGAGAAACTCACATTCTAATGGGTGAGACAACATGTAAACAATTGTGTATAAATAAGATGTAGAGAGGATGGATAAGTTGGAGACAATCAACAGAAGGAGGGCATTAGCATTAAAGGGGATCAGGAAAGACTTCTTGTACAAAGTGAGATTTTAGCTGGGATGTGAAGGAAACCAGGGAAACCAGGAGGTGGAGAGGAGGAGGGGGAAAATGGCAGATGTAGGGGACACAGTGAATGTTGTGAAATGCAGAGTTGGGGAAGGATTGTTTGTTTTATGAATAACAAGAAGATGGGCGTTGATGGATCATAGAGTATCTGGTGTTAAGTAAGGTATAAGAAAGTAGGAAGGGGCCAGGTTATGAAGGACTTTGAATACCAAATAGAGGATTTTATTTTTGATCCTGGAGGTGATATGGAACCCCAGAAGCATATTAAATTCTGAATAATTTTCCAAAGTCAGAGTTGAATCCAAGGCCTTTGACTACACAGTCAATGAGATCTTTTGTATACCACACTACCTCATTAGGTATCAAGAATGGATACATTTTTTAAAAAATTAAGCAATGTATTGGGTGCTAAGGTACCTAAGCTAAGAAAATTCTTGCTCTCAAGAAATTTACATTTTAATAGAATGAGGCAACATATGGGTAGTGGTAGCTGGGGAGATGGGACTTTGGTGTTTTTTTTTTTTTTTAAACCCTTGTACTTTCAGTGTATTGTCTCATAGGTGGAAGAGTGGTAAGGGTGGGCAATGGGGGTCAAGTGACTTGCCCAGGGTCACACAGCTGGGAAGTGGCTGAGGCTGGGTTTGAACCTAGGACCTCCCGTCTCTAGGCCTGACTCTCACTCCACTGAGCTACCCAGCTGCCCAGAGATGGGACTTTGGAATGGAAAATTATAGGAAGTTAGTGAAACCATAGGGTAATAAGTGACTCATATGACTCATTAATCAGATAAATGGGAGTCCTAGGGTGAGAAGTCCAGAGATGCTCTAGGACATAGCCTTTGGTCCTCTAAAAGTATCTATGTAGTAGATTCCTCCTCACTTCCCCCACTTTCTTGCTAACTGACTAGGTACTAAGCTCACAGGAGCATAGCATCATAGACCTAACCCTGATAGAATTCCTGAGGTCACCTAATCCAAGCCCCTCATTTCACAGAAGAAGAAACTGAGGCCACTGGAGGTTAATTTATTTGCTCAAAGCCACAACAAGTAATAAAATCAGATGCATGATTGGAATCCAGGTCCTCTGACTAGAGATTCAGTACTCTTCCCATTCTTCCTCTTTATTGAAGAACTAGAGATGCCCTCTGAATGCTGATACCTGGGACAAGGTCCAAGATGACTATCCT
>NW_025387855.1:0-4507 GCF_016433145.1 Gracilinanus agilis | reverse complement strand
GAGAGAGAGAGAGAGAGAGAGAGAGAGAGAGAGAGAGAGTTTTGTGTTGATTAATCCAGTAAACATGGCTTCAGTTTCAAGCAAAATTCTAGACCATCTCATTAAAGAGGAGGTTACTAAACCCCTAGAAAGGGAAGCAGTAGCATGACAGGCAAGACAATGAATGAGCTGTTTGCTGTCTGATTCTCCAGCCCAAGAACCTCAAAATAAGAAGAAAAAAGTGCTGATTCTCAGGTAATTGAAGCAGTGTCAACAAGGTCTGAAGACAGGAAAACAGCCCCAAGTCAAAGCCTTCTCAGTTAAACTGTGGAGCTGAAATACTAACCATATCAGTACCCAGCCCACTCTGATTTCATTTCAGACCCCAGTATGGAGTGTGTATGTAGGGGGGATGGCGGCACTAAATTTCTTCTTAGCAAGGGATTCATTCTCAGTCCCCAGGACCCCTACATCCTAGAAAGCATCAATTCTGTCAAGCCAAGTGACAGAAATGGAGGGCAATTGGGCATGTTTCTGGGTGATAGGTTTAGTTTATGGTGAAAGGGCTTCCAGGCTTAAGGAAAGGGGCCTGGGATTGTAGCTACTATCCATTTTTCCCAATGGACTTTATAAGGGAACAGACTCATTTAGGCCCCTGAAGTCCCCCAACTCCAAAAGTAGGGTAAGGTGTTTGAATAGGTAGGTTGAAGTCAGATAAAAAGGGGAGTTTTGTTCACGTCCAGTCATCCTCATTCTTCATAGCAGCTGCCTTCTAAAATTCTGTGATTTTTTTAAAATCTAAGGATGAGTATCAGGGAGAGTTCCAGGGCAATGAGACCGAACCCCTACATTTGGGGGGTCTTTCAGGCAGGGATGATGTAATATATTCTCTGACTTTTAAATGATGGGTGGAAGGAGATGCCATTAAGTGGCTATCATGTGCCAGGAACTGTGCTAAGTAAGTACTGGGATGAAGAACAAGGCCAAAGACTGTCCCCACCCTTGAGGAGTTCACAAACAAATGGGGGAGACAAAACCAAGAACTCAGAGAGATAACTGCACAGGGAATGGAGATCAGTAATCCCTTGCTAGTAATCAAATTAGGGAGTAACAATTCAAGACAAGAAGAAATGGAGTCATTCATCAAATCAGCCAATATGGAAACCATAGAATTCAGGTTTAATGGAGACCCATAGAGCTGGGAATGGACGGGAAGGGGAGGGGGGGTCTACAATAAGGATTAGACCAAGATTGGAAAACCCAGCAAAGTCCAGTGAAGACCTATGCTCAGAGCTAGCTACCACATGGAGATGTCCACTCTCTGAAAGTATCAGCCAGCCATTGTCCCTTTGAATTTCTTTATTTACTTTAATAAAGCTTGGGTCTCTTCATCTCCCCAGGCTGATATCCAGAGGCTACTTTCTCTTTCTGCTCCCCTAAATGCCCTACTACTGCTAGCCCTGCTACAACCCCTAGCACAGCTCTTATATGTATTAGGCAAAAGGAAGCAGTCCTTGAACAGGCCAAAGCACAACTAAATTTGACTCTTCAAGCAAAGTCCATGGCTTTATTCCTTCTTCCTTCCTTGTTTCCTTCTTTGTTCCCTTCCTTGTTTCCTTCCTTGCTCTCCTCCTTTCTTCCTTCCTTTCTTCCTTGTTTCCTTATTTTCTTCCTTCCATCCTTATTTCCTTCCTTCCTTATTTCCTTCCTTCCTTCCTTCCTTCCTTCCTTCCTTCCTTCCTTCCTTCCTTCCTTCCTTCCTTCCTTCCTTTTCTCTTTNNNTTCCTTCCTTATTTCCTTCCTTCCTTATTTCCTTCCTTCCTTATTTCCTTCCTTCCTTCCTTCCTTCCTTCCTTCCTTCCTTCCTTCCTTCCTTCCTTCCTTCCTTCCTCACCCCCTCCTCCCCTCCTTCCCTTCCTCTCTTCCTTCTTTCCTCCCTCCTTGCCTTCCTTACTTCCCTCACACTTTCCTCTCGATTCAAGCCATATTTTCAAAGTTGCTGGTATGGGCATCAAGACAAAATCAGCAATAGAGGTGCAAAGGCAAAACAAATGAAAAGAGTTTCTGCCTTCAAAGAGCTTGCATTTGCTTCTTTGGTAGAGTCAATGTTTATAAAGATTAAGAAAATGAAAGAAATTCCCTGCCCTGCTGGGTTTGGCATACAAAAACAAAATAAACAAAACAAAGACAACAACCTGAGTTCAAATACTGCCTTGAATTTCCCTTCTATTTCTAGGATGATGATCCAATGATATTTAATATCTATGTGTCCCTGGGCAAGTCATCTGCCTCTCAGGACTTCAGGCCCCTGCCTAGTTGGGTTGCAATCTGCCTCTTTGGAAAGAATTCCCATACAAAGAGCTCCCATATTGATCCAAATCACAGGACCTTCATAGATCTATATAAAGATATAGTTTTACAGCAGGAGATCAACACATAATTGAGTCAGGGAATATTTCACTTCCCAAAGGAAGAAACAAGTTTCCTTCTTCCTTCCCTACTTCTTGGTGGGGGGAGTGTTTCTCCCCCTGAAAAACATTTGGGCAAAGTTGGATGCTCTAAACGTGCTGTTTGCTCTTTTCTCACTGCAACCTGAAGTAGTGCCTGGAACTGCTGAAATTTAAATTAAAGCCTCAAAGTTTGGGAGATGGTAGAGAGCAGGCAAGTGTAGCAGAGGGGAGGGGGGCCCTTGGAGAGGAGGCAGCCTTCAGGAGATAAGAAGAGGACTAAGGAAGGTTTCAGAGCTGTTTTCTTTTTTCATTTGAAAGCTATATACATCTTGACCTTCAATTTCCATTACAAACCTAGCCATGGTCATGTCTCTTCCCTAACTGTGGCAGAGGATTCTGGTCTCTTAACTCCTATTCTACCGACTTGGAAATCCTTCAATCTGGGGTGAAATCTGACTCTAGGACCATTTAATCCTTCCCCTATTTCTCTTGTTCTCCCCCGATTGGAATAAGATAACGGCTTTATTTCCCCCTAAAAGACACAATGATAAGATTAATAATAATGAGAAGAGCATCTAGATTGCTTAGTAGATCGAGATCCAGGACTGAGATGGAAAGTCCTGTATTCAAATATAATGTCAGACACTTTCTAGCTGTGTGACCTTGGTCAAGTCACTGCACCCCAATTGCCTAGCCCTTTCTGCTCTTCTGCCTTGCAACCAATACTAGGGATCAATTCTAAAACAGAAGGTAAAGGTTTAATCATAATAATGAGGAAGAGGAGGAGGAAGATGGTGATGATGGTGAAATTTCTATAACACTTGAACATTTTCAACCCATGTTTCATAATGCATGTAATGCTGGATAGGGTGGCAGGAAGACCTGGGTTTAAATCAGACTTTAGGTACTTCTCAGCTGCATGACAAAGGGCAAGCCACATCATTCCTTGGACCTCAGGCTCCTTTACTGTAAAATGGGAATAATCATCATTTGAATATTTGACCTCCAGGGAGATGATAGGCCATAGACTTATAGAGTAATAGCTGAAGGGTTTTGGGAGGCCATTAAGTCCAACCTCTTCATTTTACAGAGGAAGAAATGAGAGTGACTCATGTAGGGTCATAGAGGTAGAAAGTATCTGAGACAAGATTCAGACCCAGATCTTCCTGGCCCATAATTCTCTATATCATACTGCTTTTCAGAGCCACCATGTTTCCAAAACTTTTTGAAAAGATCTTAGAGATCTTTTAGTCTACAGGCTTTGATCCTGGGGTGGGTCTAGGTAACCGTAAGGGTTTATAGTTAGATTTCTGGGGATTCACTAACTTGGCTGGAAGGAAAAAAAATACTTGGTTGTAATAAAATAAAAAATACAAAGTTTTACAAATTTCTAACCGATATTTATCCATTCTTTGAATTGTAAATGAAAGCAACAAACATTCTGAGAAGGGGGTCCACAAAATGTCCAACAAACAGAAGATCAAGAACCCCAGATTTAGTTCAATCCTAAATGGAGACCCCTGAGAGGTAAAATGATTTCTGTACAGTCACACAGGTAAGTAGCCAAGCTGGAATTCCTAAGATTATTGACTAAGAGCTAAACCTAGTCTTTCTCACTTCAACTCTGGCTCTCTATGCACTATGCCAACTTGAAATCAAAATCTAATAGCTCTCTTACACCACAAGTTATTTCATCCCCGTGGATCTCAGCTTGCTCATCTGTAAAAAGGGGACAGTGATATCTGTGCCACCCACTCCACTGAGCTATTAAACGATGCTGTTGTTCAGTCATTTCAGTCATATCTATTTCTTTGGGACCTATTTGGGGTTTTCTGGGCAAAGATTCCAGAGTGGTTTGTCATTTCCTTTTCCAGTTCATTTTACAAATGAAGAAACTGAGGTAAACTGGGTAAACTGAATCGCCTCAGGTCACATATCAACAAATGGAAACTTATCCCAATTAAATCCTGCCCCTCTCTAGTCAGAATATTTTCTTTTTCTCTTTAAAATAGGAAAAAGAGATAGAGAGAGGAAAGAGGTAAGAGAAGAGAAAGAGAGAGTGGGGGAAAGAGAGAGAG
>NW_025387854.1:0-6934 GCF_016433145.1 Gracilinanus agilis | reverse complement strand
TATATATATATAGTCATATAGATAGTAAGTGGCAAAGGCTGGATTCAAGTGTGTCTTCTATTGTAAATCCAAAATTCTTTTTCTCTTAATGCCTCTAAACTTGTCTCCTTATTCATAAAACTAGAGAGTTGAACTAGATAAGTTTCCTCAAAGTTTTCTGATCGCTCCTCCTTAGCAACAACAAAAAAACATTTTGATCATCTCCTCTACATGCTTATGCTTACTTATAAAAAGTTTTTATTTTGTTTTGTGATAATATATGTACAACCTAGATTGAATTGCTTGCCAGCTCCAGAGGGTGAGGGGAGGGGGAAAGAGAGGGAAGGGAAGGAGACAATTTGAATTATGTAACTTCAGAACACTTATGTGGAGATTTGTAATTGGTAAAACATTTTTAAAGTTTATATTTATTTATAGTTATAGATATGTCCAACTATACCACTAATTCTTCATATTAAAGTGAAAAGGATGCTATAAAGATAAAATTATTTTTGATCATAGAGCCAATAGGAAGCCACTAGCATTTACTGAGTAGGAGAATCACATGACCCATACTTTAGGAAAATCACTTTGGCAACTGTTTGGAGGAGATACCGAAGAAAGGAAAGACTTGGGACAAAGAGTCCAATTAGGAGGCTATTTCAATAATCCAAATGAGTAGTGCCTAGACTACAGTGGTAGCTGGGTGAGTGGAAAGAAGGGACAGATGAGAGAGATGTTGCTAAGGTAGAAATAAGATTTAGCAGCTCACTGGAACACAATTTGTGAGGTGAGAGAGAAAGAGGAATCAAGGATAATGCCTACATTGTAAACTTGAGTGACAGAAAGAATGTAAATGGCCTTGACAGTAATAAGGAAGTTCAGAAACAAAGTAAGATTTGAGGGTAAAGAAAAGGAAATTAGATACAACAAAGTAGGTTTGAGAGTAGGGAAAAGGAAATTAGATCTATAAAGCAGATTGTAATCTATCCATGCCTATAGATCTTATGATTTTACTCTAACCCACCAAAAATAAGAGAGGACAGGGGAATCTTACCCAGTAGTGACTGTTTCTCCACCATCCAAGAAAATCCATGGCTTTTGGCACCTGCCAAAGTCATGAGTTGAATAGGAGAGATGAATCGGGATGGATAGGGGAAGTGGGAGAATTTTGTCCATGTTTCTTAAAGTAGTTGATTTGCAGATAGGTTATGAGTAACCTAAGAGACCTGAGGGCTGGAAGGATATAGACTACAAGTCCTTGATTAGCTGTCAGAAGTACAGAATATAAATCATCTTTCTACATTCCAGTTTGTTGATGAGACATCCCTTGGGTTATTATATGGTCCTTTAGGTTATACAATGATTTTCTATGGGTGGATTATTCTCACTCTGGAAATCACTTGACTGGATGATCTCAAGTTTTTCTTCCTTTTTAAAAACTCTGACATTTTATGATTTTATGTTTGTTTTTTCTCTTTTATTTTTCCTCCAGAGTCAGCTATGCCTCCACTGTGGCTGCAAGCAACTATCAGTC
Source organism: Gracilinanus agilis (assembly GCF_016433145.1). Classification (NCBI taxonomy): domain Eukaryota; kingdom Metazoa; phylum Chordata; class Mammalia; order Didelphimorphia; family Didelphidae; genus Gracilinanus; species Gracilinanus agilis. Next base: position 5,418 of record NW_025387854.1, on the reverse strand, counting down.
CCAGATTTTCTTCTTTTCAAAGCAAAACCTTAATTATTGATGAAACCAAAAGGAAAAATTTGAGATCACACATCTCTATGTCCAGTAAGCAACATTTCCTCAGAAAATAACTTAAGCTTTCATCTCAATTGTGCTGAGCCAGCTACTAACCTCAGACTTAAACAGAGACTGATCATATCTTTCCTAAGAGGAAATCCTCTGTGATCCCAGCAAACTTTGATCTGCCTTCTCCTAGTATAATCATAATTCATCCACAAGTCCAACAGTACTTTTCCTCCTTGGTCTTTACCTCTTTCATTTTCTACCCTTTGACTTTTTAGGGAAACATATAATTTATTTCAGTTCCTAGTCTCCTCACCAAAACAGTCACTACATCCTCACTCCAAGTCCTTAATATTTTCAGAACATCTCTCTGACCAGTAAAGCTCAAACTATACCACTGGCCCCTGATAAAGGAAACAAGACTTCCTCTGCTAGATACTAGTGGACCTGGTCAGTGTTTTCTTTGAAGTGAATTTGCTTGCATAGAGCTGCAAGAGGTTTTTCTCTGGAGGCCACCATCATTGTTACAATTATGTAACATAGTATGAGGAATAGTTCATTTAAAGCTATGAAGTCACATTTTTGTTTTGTATACAATTCTGCTTTAGAAAACTCCTCTTATTCTAAAAGAATAGATTCAGAATCCCTTTATGCTCTGTACCAGATACAAAATGACACCTTTAGCCATTTAGCAGAGAAACATAGTTTTTCAATTGTTTGACTTTTGGTGACTTCTTTTGGAATTTTCTTGGCAAAGATACTGTATTTGTTTTGCCATATCCTTCTCCAGCTCATTTTAGAGATGAGGAAACTGAGGCAAACACGGTTAAGGAAGGTCAGATAGCTAGTAAATGTCTGAGATTTGAACTCAGGAAAATAAGTCTTCCTGACTCTAAGCCTAACACTTTAACACTCTAGCAGAAAACCTATATTCTAGAAATGTACAATGGCCATCCCATTGACAAATACTCTTACTTCTGGCTTCAAGACATTCTATCTTGTACTTCTAGTGGAGCAAATGGCAAATATCTAAGACTATGTCACTCAGTGGGTCATTTTTAATCCTGTAAACCTAATACAAAGGTCCAAAAGGTCGGTTTGCCCTTGTTATTTTTTGAAACAAGAAACTTTCAATTGCACTGGGGAAGAAATAGAATGTATATATGGAAGAGTCTTCCTTTTAAAATATCCTTTACTATTCAAAGAAGTGTTTATATTGCTTAAATATTTATATTATTTACATGATATTCATCATATAGTGTTTATATTTTCCTAATATATATAATATTTTATATTACTTATAAATATCATTATTTATTTTTTTTATAGTAACCCTGTCATTCTGCTATACTACCACCAAGGTCATAACTTAGAATGTTTTCAGCTCAAATTTAGTGGGAAAACAGGGAGTAACAGTGGAGGAAAATTTAGTTTAGAAGCATTTATTTGAGCTTCCATGTGTCAAGTATAGTCTGATGATTGGTATAGTCATAACAGGAGAGGGGTCAACTCATATCCTAGGCAATCTGGCCCTTTCTTTGACAGGGATTAGGAAGAAAATGAGTCCCCAAAGTGGAGTGCCATAGGAATGACAGGGTCAGGGGCAGTTGTGCCATATATGAATGCAGGTAAGCAGAGGATGGCAAAGTGTGTGGTAGACACAGAATGTAACTCCTTGGATGCTGATGCCTTGGTACAAAGCCCTGTTTTATCTATACAAGTTATGGTCCTGACTCTACTTAGTCTAGAGAATTTGGAAGTCTACTAAAAATGGCAGCCCACTCATTCTGGGAAAGCTGCCAAAATATACTTTCTGGGGAAAAAAATCTTCTACCTGCTGATGCAGTATTCAATCCCAGGCACAGCTGATATACTCTAAGGTGAGTTCAAGCTTAAGCAATAGCTAAGAGTTTGAGATTAATCTTGATCTAAAAGACCTTGTGAAGATGACCCAAGTGAAGGAGATGGATTTCAGGTACAAAACTAAATGCCTTTAAGGCCAAACATTGTCACTAATAAAGACATTACAAGATGTCCACAGGAAACATTTTGTTGTTTCCAAACTCTGGGAATTTCTTATATCAGCATTTAGAGCATTCCATAATCCCAGCATTCCTTTACCCTTGTGCCTTACCTTCCACACATAGGGAAAATGACCAGGTTACTGTGATTCAAAATACAGTCCATCAGCTATATGTCATCAGGAGAAGGTCACCCAGGAAAAGGTCATCCATGCAGCATTTAAAGGAAGAGTCAGTTATTCTGTGACAGAAGTGCCTGAAAACAAAGTAATACTGCTGTCAAGTCAATTCAGAAATGCAATTCAATTCAATTCAACTCAATTAGTTTCTGATTGAGATTGCGGGTATAGCTAGGAGTGGAAGGGGTGGCAGGCTTACAAATGAGAGCTGTAAATTTTCCATTTTTTAAAAATGAATTAATCTCTATTTGGTTTTCTTGCTTGGAAACAGGTGCATCTATGAATAATACATCCATTGGCCAGGTGACACATGGATGTTAAGACCCTATAGTCTTGCAAGCAAATAAGACCCAGAGTGTAAAGATTGTACAGTAGATTTCGAGTTGTGTTATATAGGCAAAGAAATTCTGAGAGAGTATGAAAAACACACTACGAAAAATAACTGTATCATAGTCCCTTGCCATAAACATAAACACATCTCAACCTAGAGAATGATAATTGAAAGTCACTAGGCTCCCATTTGAGAAGAGGCATGATAAATCAAGAAACACAGTAATATAAAAAAGATTAAAATGTTACAGTTTTAATGAACATGACAGAGATTTGAAGGCATTTAAATTTTTCTTTGCAAGACTGGAAAACATGACTTGAAAGCACCAAGAGGGGCTATCATAGGAGGCACATTCAAACTGGGGAGGAGTGAAAATTTAGCAGTTAGAGAAGAACACCTGTGGGGCAAGGACTCCTGGGTTTTATTCCTGGCCTCCTGCCAAATTAATAATCACCAAATGTGGCTTTGTGCATTCCCACTAAGCAGAGGAGATACGTTTTCTATTTGTTAAAATAGTTGAAAATACTTGTCAGCTGCTTCCTCATCATGGTACAATGGTACAGATTAGGAAGATTAAATTTCTGTAAAGCCCTTTGAGAAGAAGGGTTTATATCAGGTGGGTTCTCAGAGCCACACTTTTGAAGAAGGAGGAAAAGAAACTAGAAAAGATACCCCCCCCAATTGGTATGGTAAGAAGGAGGGCTTCCTACTGTTTCCTTTTAACCAATAAAGAATTCTGGCATCCTTAACTAAAAAGGATTACAAGCCTGTTGTCAAAAATTTTGAAAGAAGAAATGAATGAAAATATCTTGTTAATGCTTAATGTGTGCCAAACACTGTGTGAGAGATACAAATGAAAGAATGAGATAATCTCTGTCCCCCACTCCCTCCCCAAAGCTTACATTGAAAAGAGAGGGACAACACACATGGAAGAATGGCAGCTAGGGAAGGATCACAAAAACAGTAAGGAGAATAAGGAAGTCTATGACCTTTCAAGAGACAATAGCAGGGGTAGCTAGGTGGCTGAGAAGATAGAGACCCAAGTCTGGAGGTGGGAGGTCCTTGGTTCAAATCTGTTCTCAGATACTTCCTAGCTGTATAACCCTGGGCAAGTCACTTAACCTCCATTGCCTAGCCATTACTGCTCATCTATTTTGGAGTCAATATTGATCCTAAGATGGAAGATAAGGGTTTAAAAAAGATAGTAGTAGATAGTAGTATGGTAGCATGGATTTGATATCAGTTCTTGGAACAAGAGGTGAGAAGCAAGGTGGTAGTAAGAGTTCATAATTATAGGGTAGAAAAGTGCCAGCTTGAAGATGAAGATTCATGATTCCATTGAGTACAGAGTTCAATGGCTCAGTTCCACCCAGATAAGGCCCATGGTGGTCTGGTTTAGAGGGTAGTAGGATGTAGGATCTAAAACTCACATAACATTTTAAGATTTACTAAGTGCTCTGTATGTTTTTCATTTGATTCTCACAACAACCATATGATGTAGGTGCTATTATTATCCACATTTTATAGACAAGGAAACTGAGCCTGAGAGAGGTTGGGCGACTTGTCCCACAGTTAGCAAGTGTTTGAAGTAAGCATCAATACCAAGTCTTCCTGATCCCAGTGTTTCATTTTATCTAGCTGGGAAGGTGAAGCAGTCATAGGCTGCTGCTATGAATCTTTGCAAGCAACACAGATGCTTGCTCAAATAGTAGAGACCAGCTTTACCCCTTTCCCCACTGGGCTTTCTGCATCTTTTCGTTGCCTCAGGATAATTTGCATGTCCTATCCCCAATCAGCATGGGGGGTTACAGGAAATGGGAAGGTGAATAAAAAAGAGGACAAATATTTTTCCCAGTTGCAAACAGATTGAAAAGGACGTGTTGATTCATTGAAGGGGCATGATGCCTGGGCAACAGGGAAGGGAAGAGATGAATGGGACCAAAATGCTTATCTCATCTGGGAGTAGGAAGTAGAGACTTTTTGGCTGATACTAAGTTTATGGATCAGTTCCCATAGCTACCTAATCAGAATCTTTGCACTGAAGACAGAGATGTGGTACCTAAGAAAAGGAGCAGAATGAGTCAATGGTTTAGTGAAGGGGGTCTTTAAATGAGGGTCTGTGAATTTACTTTAAAATTTTTATTTTGATAACAGTAGCCCAATATAATTAATTTTTGGCAATCAAGTATTTTATCCTATTCATTTCAAGCATTATGAAAAGGAAGCATTTATTAAGCTCATACAATGTGCCAGGTACTATACTAAGTGTTCTACAAATGCATTAATTCTCTTGAAGCTCATAACAACTGTTATTATCTCCATTTTAACCTTAGAGGCAAACAGAAGTTAAATGACTTGTCTAGGGTCATATAGCTAGTAAATATCTAAGGCAAGATTTGTACTCAGGTCTTCCTTATTCCAGACCTGGAGCTCTGTCCATAAGGTTGGCTGAATTAAATGTCACATACAAAAAAAAGTGAAAAACCTTTGATTTAGTGGCATTTTGGCTTGTTAGAAAGACCTAAAAATGTATACAAAATGTAGAGGTGTGGTGGCCTGCATCTCTTTAAAAATCTATAATGCTTTCCAGGGAATTGGCAATAGTTATGAAAAGGGCCACTCTACAGATGGCTGTGGCTAACATCTGTGGTAATCATCTGTGGAGCAAGAGCTGGTTCAATATTTAGAAGAATGGTGATATGCAGAAGAGAGAGCAAGACCAACATGGTAGGAAACTGGGAGAATAGAACCAAATAAACCTAAAGCAGTAATGTGGTATGGCAAATTTGCAATGGAATGAGATAAAACCAGAGAGAGAAAGAAAAGTAGAGACAGAGAAGAGAGA
>NW_025387853.1:5953-6613 GCF_016433145.1 Gracilinanus agilis | reverse complement strand
ACCCCCTCTTTCCCATCCCCCATGCCATCTTAGATTATTTAGTGTTCCACCCTCACCCTGTTAATTATTCTTCTGATTACTATAATAGTGAATATTATAATAGTGAATAGAGTTCACTACAGAGAATTAAACATAATATTTCTCTACAAAGGAATACAGATAATTAGATCTCACTGAGGCCCTTAAAAAGGCAAATTTAAAAATTATAAGTTTTCTTTCTTTCCCCTCTGTATCTTATTTACCTTTTCAGGTTTCTCTCGATTTTTGTGGTTGGATATCAAACTTTCCATTTAGCCCCGGTCTTTTCTGTGCAAATACCTGGAATTCTTCAATTTTGTTGAATGCCCATACTTTCCCTTGGAAATATATAGTCAATTTTGATGGGTAGTTGATCCGTGGTTGCAGGCCCAGCTCTCTTGCCTTTCTGAATATTGTATTCCACGCTTTGCGGTCTTTTAGTGTTGAGGCTGCCAGATCCTGTGTGATCCTGATTGTTGCTCCTTGATATTTGAATTGTTTCTTTCTGGCTTCTTGTAAGATTTTTTCTTTTGCTTGGAAACTCTTGAATTTTGCAATGATGTTTCTCGGTGTTTTCCTTTCTTGATCGAATGCTGCAGGTGTTCTATGAATCCTTTCAATGTCTATATTGCCCTCTTGTTG
>NW_025387853.1:0-5853 GCF_016433145.1 Gracilinanus agilis | reverse complement strand
ATTCTCAAATTGTCTCTTCTAGACCGGTTTTCTTGGTCTGTCACTCTCTCATTGAGATATTTCATGTTTCCTTCTATTTTTTCAGTCTTTTGGCTTTGTTTTATTTGTTCTTGTTGTCTTGAGAGATCATTAGTTTCTACTTGCTCAATTCTAGCCTTTAGGGATTGATTTTCGGCTATAATCTTTTGGTTTTCGGCCATAATCTTCTGGTAATTGGCCATAATCTTTTGGTTTTCGGCCATAATCTTCTTGTTTTCGGCCATAATCTTTTGGTATTCCTTTTCAATCTGGTCATTTCTTGTGTTCAATTTGCTTATCAGTTCATTTGGTTTCTGAGCCTCGCTTTCCAGCTGCAAGATTCTACCTTTTAAGCTGTTATTTTCTTGCCAGATCTCTTCCATTTTCCTCAAAATCTCAGATTTGAACTCGTCCATAGCTTGTGAGAAGTTTTCCTTATTTGGGGAGGGTCTGGATGGTTGTTTGTTCTCCTCCTCTGTTTGCTCGGTTGTCTGGATTTTCTCTGTGTAGAAGCTGTCGAGTGTTAAAGACTTCTTTTTTTTGTTATTATTCTTTCTCTTCTGAATTTCCTGTAACTGATTAGCCATCATTAGCCCAGCAGCTTCTCAGGTTTATCCTCGCTCTCAGTGTCTGTCTGAGATCTATTGGCTCCTGAGGTCTGAGTTCTAGTTTTTTCCAAGGTCAAGCCCCCTGGTGGATTCCCTTGCTTGATCCTCTGCAGGAGGTTTCTTTACAAGTCTCAGGGCGCTGCTTCCACAGTCGTATACCCGTCTGCACTGGTTCCCCACTTAGGCTTTAGTTCCTGGCTGTGTTTGCCTCCACCCACACCTCTGCTCAGCCAGCACCCACGCCTCTGCTCAGCCGGCACTCTGCGCGCCCAGCGTCCACTCTCTGCTCCCGTGCGCTCAGCTTTCGCGTGCGTTCTTGACTTAATGGGGTCCTAAGTCTTGCTGCTCTCAGGAACAGGTCCCGGAGCTGCTGATGACTCGATGGGTGCCCCAAACTTGCTCTATTTCTTTTTAGCTGGGTTCGAAGCTATAGGTGAGTGTGGAGGGGGTGGGGGTGGGGCGGTTGCTCAGCTCGCGATTTAAGGAGAGCCCTTTTTAGCCTGGAAATGTCTCGATTCCACATACCTTCCACGCTGTGCCCTGTTGTGGGGTTCCTCCGTTCGTCTGGACTTGTTTTTATGTCCCCTTGAGGAGTTTTGTGTGTTTCGGTCAGGAGAGGTTAAGAGCTGCTTCTTACTCTGCCGCCATCTTAACCCGGAACCCCTTACTTTTTTTTTATAACATGACAATTATGGAAATCTTTTACATGATTTTATATTATGTAATTGGCACCATTTTTCTTGGCTTCTCAGTGGATTGGGGTAAGGTAGAAGGGAGGGAGGGAGATAATTTGAAACTCAAAAAAGAAAGAATTAAAAAAAAGAAATGATATAACTCTTGAGATAAAGTCATTCATAGGAACTTAGTGATGAAGTGTGACCTCTATCTCCTACATTATGATAGAGGAGAAGAAATCTGATCATATCCCGACATGTTCTAGATTATAAGAAAGGAGATTTCAGAACCAGAAACCAAGGGGATGTCCAGCAATAAGGGAATAGCTGAACAAATTGTGGTTTAATGATTGTGATAGAATTCTGCTGCCCCACAAAAAATGATCAAGGTTAGTTTAAAAAAACAAACAACTTGGAAATATATGAAATTATAAAGCATGAAATGAGTAGAACCAAGAGAATGTTTTATATAGCTACAGAGTTAATATGTGAAGGATAATTTGTGAATGTCCACCTCCAGAGAAAATTGATAAATAGAAACATGAAAGATATAATTTATATATACATCCCTTTTTTTGTCAGATAATGACTTATATGGTATGGGGAGGGGTAGGAGGAACTGAGATACTTGGTAATAAATTCTGTTTACAAAATAAAGCAGTAAAAAAAAAAAAGAAAGCTATTTCAAAGAGTTCAGAGGAAAGATAGGTAGGATCCCTTGGGTTAAAGTGTCCATTTTGGGGGAAGTGAATTAAGAGGAAAGTGTGTGAATGGGGGCAGTCCAGGAGGGATGAGAGATTCTTAAGAATAAATTAAAAAATAACTTCAATGAAAAGATGATGTGGTAAACATTTGTCAGAAAAAGATAATGTGGATGCATTAGGAACTTTCAGACTTAGATTTTATATGCACACACAGATAATATAGAAATTGAAAGAAAACCCAGGTAATGTGATGAATATAAAAGTGTGGCACCAGCCCTCAAAAATTGTCAGGAATTCTAAACTTGAGTCTAAGGAGAGAAACTAGGTGTTGATGGTTTGTTCTTTTTTATTTGACTTTTTTTTTTACATTAGAAAAAGGATCAAAGAATTGGCTCACCTTTGGGGGAATGGTAATGTATAGCTGCTCAATTCTGAATTTGCTTCTTTTTTCTCTTTTAGGGAGAATAGCCTTTGCACTGGAAATGTCAGAACAAAAATTCCTAGCAGGGACTTGATATCCAGGATAAGGAAGGGACGACAGCCACAGGGAATGGACCTTTGATTTCAGTGATATAAAGAATTCCTGGATGAGGAAGCTCACTTTACTAAAACAGGTTGGCACCTTTTCTGTAATTTATAGCATTCCTGGAGCACTGAGAAGTTAAGAGACTTGCCAGGGTCACAGTCAATAGGAGTGGGGGGGAGGACATAATGGGGTGTTGAACCCAAGTCTTCCTGGCTCTGAGGCTACTCCCTAGTCACTATTCCTTGTGCTAATCGTAAGAATAATGCAAAAGGGGGCAGCTGGGTAGCTCAGTGGATTGAGAGTCAGGCCTAGAGACAGGAGGTCCTAGGTTCAAACCCAGCCTCAGCCACTTCCCAGCTGTGTGACCCTGGGCAAGTCACTTGACCCCCATTGCCCCCCATACCACTCTTCCACCTATGAGACAATACACAGAAGTACAAGGGTTTAAAAAAAAAAGAATAATGCAAAAGTATACCTAGTTACCTTCAATAAATTTAAGTTACCAAGTTCAATTTATGATGTATCTTTGGGTCCTAAAAGAAATGGCAGGTGTAATTGCTGAGTTGCTGTCAGTGATATTCAAAAATTCATGGGAAATGGAAGCTATATAAGATGGAAGAAGGGCAAAATGCCTGTATTTTCAAAAATTGATAGAGAACAAAGTCTGAAAGATATATATGCCAATAAGCTTGACTTTGGGTCCTTGGGAAAATTTTTGGAATTGATCATTATAGAGATGGTTGGCAGATATTTATAATGGGAATCAGTAATTACAAATTATGCCAGACTAACCTCATTTCCTTTTTTGATAGGAATACTAAACTAGTAGATTAGGGGAATGCTATGAGCCTTTGATAAAGTTTCTCCTTATTCTTATAGAGGTACATGGATTAGATAGTAATAAAAACAGATAAAGTAAGAATTAGTTGTTTGGGAAGATACAAAAAATAGTTATTAATGGTTTGTTATTAATTTGTTAAATGATCTTTGCAATAGAGTATCCAGGAGATCTGTGCTTAGACTTAAACTATTTAGCATTTTTATCAGTGACTCGAATAAAGACATTATGGCACCCTCATCAAATTTGCAGCTGACATGAAACTGGGAAGGATAGCTAACACACTAGATGACACAGTTAGAGTCCAGAAGATTAAAACATTGTTTGAATCTAATTATCTACACGTAAATAAGATGGAGGAGGTGTGGTTAGATAATACTTATTTTTAAAAAGATCTGGATTTTTTTTGTTTTTGTTTTTGGTAGATTGCAGGCTCCGATAATCCAATGTAGCATTAGAACTACATTAAAAGAGGCATATGTTCCAGGAATCAGGAACTGATAGTTTTATTGTACTTTGCCTTTATCATAACTCATCTGCTAGAGAAGTGTATTTAGTGTCTTTCACTATAATTTCACTATATAATAAAATATAATAAATAGATTGGAGATGTTCAAAGAAATTAACCATGATAATGAGGGAAAGGTGTAGCCTTAATTCCAAGTCATATGAGAATCAGATAAATAAGGGAACTGGGCATATTTTGCTTGGAGAAGAGAAGACATGGTAGCCATCTTCAAGTAGAAGGACTCATATGTGGAAGAGGGATTAGAATTGTTCTTTTTGATCTCAGAGAACTGAACCAGAATCAATTGATATAAGTTGCAGAGAAACAGAATTAGAGAACGTTTTAAGTCTTTAAAATCCAACGAAATTAACAAATCAATTTTGACAAAATAGAACTGCTTGAGTAGAATTGGATGCTTTTATAGGTGTTGGTTCCCTCTTCTTGGAGGTGTTAAAGCAGAGGCTAGATCAGCACATAGAGAGTCTGTGATAGTGTGGATTCCTTTTGGACATGGATTGGGCTAGGTTACCACTAAGATTCCTTCTAACTCTAAAATTCTGTGATTCTGTGTTTTACTTAGATCCTTAGCATATTCTTAACAGGAGAATAATCTAAGCACAAACTCCCCCTTTTTGCAAATGAGGAAACCGAGGATCAGAGAGAAGTGACTTGCCCAAGCTTGCACAGCTGAGTAAATGACAAACTCAGTTTTCTTGTCCAGTCTTACAGCTAGGTTAATAGAATAGCAGAACCAGAACTTAATCCAAAGTCTTGACTCCAGGTGCAGTGCTCTTTCGATTACACTTGAGATCCATTCATAATTTCTTGCCCTTTGATTTTAGAGCACATCAGTATTTTAATGTATAGACAATATTTACTTTTCCTCTCCTCAAAACAACCAATATTTTGTTTTTTTTGTTTAAAAGCCATACCAACCTCAAAAGAATACAGTTCTTAGAGTCAAATCTTTAATGTTTTTTGTTATGCTGTTAAGAAAACTTTTGAGGTATCTTAAAGATAAAATTTGTTGGCATTTTTATACTTTCAAAAGGTGATCTTTTTAATTTTATTAGTTATAGTAGGATCACAGTATCAAAATAGAGAAAACAGTTTCTTGGGGTTTTGCATTGTTAAGATTAAAAATAATAAAGACTGATATAATAATATAAATTAATATTTTAATTAAAGCCATGGCCATGTTGGTAAAATATATATATGACTGCACCTATCTTTTATATTTACCGCCGGAGCCCATTCTTCCAGCCAGCATTCCGGAAGATCAAGAGATGTTACTTTCAGATTTCCTCCCATTTAAACTGTCCTATGTGTGGGGACGCAGGCGTCCCCACGCCCAAAGAACCAGAAACCGGAAACCCGTTGGACCACGGGAAATGTAGTTTGATAGCCCCCACATGTCCATAGAAAATATATATATATATATACTTTTTTTTTTTTAAATTTTAAACCCTTAACTTCTGTGTATTGACTTATAGGTGGAAGATTGGTAAGGGTAGGCAATGGGGGTCAAGTGACTTGCCCAAGGTCACACAGCTGGGAGGTGTCTGAGGCCGGATTTGAACCTAGGACCTCCTGTCTCTAGGCCTGGCTCTCAGCCCCTATATATATATACTTTTAGATGGCATCTCCCCAATTCCAATTTTACAGTTTGGAAGAGTGATTATGTAGATAACAGAGCAATAAGGAGAAACCAGCATCATAGCCATCTCTACAACTAACAAAAAAGCATATGAGGGAATGGTCAACAGAGTCATATGGTACAGAGAGGTCAAGGAGAATGAGGATTAAGATAAAGCCATTGGATTTGGCAAATAAAGGATCATGGGAGACTTGAAAGAGAGCAGCTTCAGTAGAAGCAGAAGCCACACCTAAGAGGTTGGGTGGATGTAGAGGAAACTGAAGGACTTAATGAGACAGTATCAAGGGAAGCATTTGGGGGGGATAGGATACCTGAGCATG
>NW_025387852.1:2179-5775 GCF_016433145.1 Gracilinanus agilis | reverse complement strand
GCATTTCCGCTAGTTTTGTCATGTGTCCTTGATCAAGACCAATTTCCAAATTGTTGGTAGTTGCATTGGTGTGGTAGTTTCGAGTCCACACCCTCAATCATGTCCACCCTGACCCATGCGTTCAGGCAGTTGTTTTTCTTATATGTTTCCTCTCCTGCAGTCCTTCCTCTGAGTGTGGGTAGCATCTTTACCATAAATCCCTCAGAATTGTCCTGGGTCATTGTATTGCTGCTGGTACAGGGGTCCATTACATTCAATTTTACCACAGTATATCAGTCTCTGTGTACAATGTTCCTCTGGCTCTGCTCCTTTCGCTCTGCATCAGTTCCCGGAGGTCTCTCCAGTTCACCTGGAACTCCTCCAGTTTATTATTCCTTTTAGCACAATAGTATTCCATCACCCGCATATACCACAGTTTGTTCAGCCATTCCCCAATTGAAGGACATCCCCTCCTTTTCCAATTTGTTGCCACCACAAAAAGCTCAGCTATAAATATTTTCGTACAAGTCTGTTTATCTATGATCTCTTTGGGGTACACACCCAGCAATGGTATGGCTGGATCAAAGGGCAGGCATTCTTTTATAGCCCTTTGAGCATGGTTCCAAATTGCCAACCAGAATGGCTGGATCAGTTCACAGCTCCACCAGCAATGAGAGACATGAGAACATGAAATATGTAACTATGGGAAAATATTCAAAATTAAAAAAAATTAAAAAAAACCAACAACAAACAACAGAACAAAAAACTCACAATTCTTCTGCCTTAGAACCAATACAGAGTATTGATTCTAATATGGAAAGTAAGGGTTTTTTAAATAAAGATAGTATAAAGAAATACTGATGATTTTTGTGAATGTCTTTTGTATCCACCAATGTTTCTAAAACTATTGTTTTGATTAGGTTTTTTTTTTGGTTGATTGCCTAGGAATTTCTAGGTATATCTTCATATCATCTGCAAACATTGAAAACTTTATTTCCTAATTGCCTATTCTAATTAATTTAAATTATTCCTCTCTTATTGCTATAGCTAGCATTTCTAGTACATTACTGAATAGTAATGGTGATAATAAGCATCCTTATTTTACCCATGATTTAGTTTATCCCCATTATGAATGATTTTTCCTGATGGTTTGAGATAAGTGATATTTTATCATTTTGAAGAATGCTCCATTAATTCCCATGTTCTCTAGTGGTTTTAATAGGACCATATATTATATTGTGTCAAAAATTTTTTTTCTGTGTCTTTTTAAATAATCATATGGTTTCTGTTGGTTTTGTATTGATATAGTACATTATGTTGATAGTTTTCTTAATATTGAATAATTCCTATACTCCTGTTATAAAACACACTAGCAGTAGCAATTAGATTCTCTAGGAATTTTTAAGTATACCATCATATCATCTGCAAAGAGTGATAGCTTAGTCTCCTCCTTGCCCATTTTGATACCTTCAATTTCTTTTTCTTCTCTAATTGCAACTGCTAGTGTTTCTAATACTATGATGAATAATAGAGGTGATAATGGGCATCCTTGTTTCACTCCTGAACTTATTGGGAAGGCTTCTAATTTACCCCCATTGAATATAATGCTTGTTGGTGGTTTTAGGTATATACTGTTTATTATTTTTAGGAAAGGTCCTTCTATTCCTATACTTTTCAGTGTTTTCAATAGGAATGGATGCTGTATTTTGTCAAAGGCTTTTTCAGCATCTATTGAGATAATCATGTGATTTTTGTTTGTTAGACTGTTGATATGGTCAATTATGTGGATGGTTTTCCTAATGTTGAACCAACCTTCCATTCCTGGTATAAATCCCACCTGATCGTGGTGAATGATTTTCTTAATTACTTGCTGGAGTCTCTTTGCTAGTATTCTATTTAAGATTTTTGCATCTATGTTCATTAGGGAGATTGGTCTGTAGTTTTCTTTCTCTGTTTTTGGTCTCCCTGGCTTTGGAATCAGTACCATATTTGTGTCATAAAAGGAATTTGGTAGGACTCCTTCTTTGCTTATCATATCAAATAATTTGTATAGTATTGGGATTAGTTGCTCTTTGAATGTCTGATAGAATTCACTTGTGAATCCATCAGGCCCTGGCGATTTTTTCTTAGGGAGTTCTTTGATGGCTTGTTCAATTTCTTTTTCTGATATGGGATTATTTAGGTATTCTATTTCTTCTGCTGTTAGTCTAGGCAGTTTATATTTTTGTAAATATTCGTCCATATCTCCTAAATTGTTATATTTATTGCCATATAATTGGGCAAAAAAGTTTTTAATGATTGCCTTAATTTCCCCTTCATTAGAGGTGAGGTCTCCCTTTTCATCTTTGATACTATCAATTTGGTTTTCTTCTTTCGTTTTTTTTATTAGATTGACCAGTACTTTGTCTATTTTATCTGCTTTTACAAAGTACCAGCTTCTAGTCTTATTTTTTAATTCAATAGTTCTTTTACTTTCGATTTTATTAATTTTTCCCTTGGTTTTTAGTATTTGTAATTTAGTTTTCATCTGGGGATTTTTAATTTGCTCCCTTTCTAATTCTTTTAGTTGCATGCCCAATTCATTGATCTCTGCCCTCCTTAATTTGTTAATATATGCACTCAAGGATATAAATTTCTCCCTGAGTACTGCCTTGGCCGCATCCCACAGAGTTTGGTAGGATGTCTCATCATTGTCATTCTCTTCAATGAAATTGTTGATTCTTTCTATGATTTCTTCTTTGACAACTTGGTTTTGGAGAATCATATTGTTTAAGTTCCAAATGGTTTTTGATTTCCTGTTCAGGTGCCCTTACTAATTATTATTTTGATTGCATTATGATCTGAGAAGGTTACATTTTTTATATCTGCTCTTTTACATTTGTTTGCAATGATTCTATGCCCTATAACATGGTCAATCTTTGTGAATGTGCCATGTGCACCTGAAAAGAAAGTGTATTCCTTTTTGTCCCTATTTATTTTTCTATACGTATCAATTAAATCTAATTTTTCTAGGATTTCATTCACCTCTCCTACCACTTTCTTATTTATTTTTTGGTTTGATTTATCTAGATCTGAAAGAGGAATATTTAGATATCCCACTGTTATGGTTTTACTATCTATTTCCTTCTTGAGCTCTCCCAGTTTCTCCTTTATGAATTTGGGTGCTATGCCACTTGGTGCATACATATTGAGCAGTGTTATTTCCTCATTGTTTATACTGCCTTTAATCAGGATGTAATGATCTTCCCTGTCTTTTTTAATCATATCTACAATCACAATTGCCACTTCTGCCTTCTTTTTCTTATTTCACGCCCAAAAGAATTTGCTCAAGCCCTGAACCTTAAACTTGTCTATGTCCACCCATCTCATATGTGTTTCTTGTAGACAAAATATGGTAGGATTTTGGTTTCTAATCAACTCTCCTATTTGCTTCCGTTTTATGAGCAAGTTCATCCCCTTCACATTCAGAGTTATAATCATCAGTTGTGCATTTGCTGACATTTTTGTATCCTCCCCTATTCCTACCCCATTTTTCTTATGCTATTTCTTTTTAAACCAGTGGTTTGCCACTATCCCTTATCCCCTCCCTTGATTAACTTCCCTTTCTACCCCCTCCC
>NW_025387852.1:0-2156 GCF_016433145.1 Gracilinanus agilis | reverse complement strand
TTGCCACTATCCCTTATCCCCTCCCTTGATTAACTTCCCTTTCTACCCCCTCCCTTATTTTTCCCCCTCTTTTTGTTTTTAAAGGCCTTATCAATTCCCTCCCACTTCTTCTCCCCTCCCTTTTCTTGACCTCCCCACTCCCCTGCTACCCTTGGTTTATCCCTTCTGACTTTCTCAGAAGGGTTAGATAAGGGTTTTATGTCCCGATGGATAGTAGAGGTACTCTTCCCTCTCCGGGTTGATTACACTGAGAGTAAGGTTTGATTATTACCTCTTAATACTCTCTTCCTCTCCTGCTTATAATAGTATTTGTCCCCTCCCCTTCCATGCCCTCTTTGTGTGTAATATCATATCCTATTTTTCTTATTCACTCAAGTTTCTCTTGGTGTCCCCTGCTATTCACCCCCTCTTTCCCATCCCCCATGTCATCTTAGATTATTTAGTGTTCCACCCTCACCCTGTGAATTATTCTTCTGATTATTTTAATAGTGAATACTATAATAGTGAATAGAGTTCACCACAGAGAATTATAAATAACATTTCTCTACATAGGAATACAGATAATTAGATCTCACTGAGGCCCTTAAAAAGGCAAATTTAAAAATTATAACTTTTCTTTCTTTCCCCTCTGTATCTTATTTACCTTTTCAGGTTTCTCTCGATTTTTGTGGTTGGATATCAAACTTTCCATTTAGCCCTGGTCTTTTCTGTGCAAATACCTGGAATTCTTCAATTTTGTTGAATGCCCATACTTTCCCTTGGAAATATATAGTCAATTTTGATGGGTAGTTTATCCGTGGTTGCAGGCCCAGCTCTCTTGCCTTTCTGAATATTGTATTCCACGCCTTGAGGTCTTTTAGTGTTGAGGCTGCCAGATCCTGTGTGATCCTGATTGTTGCTCCTTGATATTTGAATTGTTTCTTTCTGGCTTCTTGTAAGATTTTTTCTTTTGCTTGGAAACTCTTGAATTTTGCAATGATATTTCTTGGTGTTTTTCTTTCTTGATCGAATGCTGCAGGTGTTCTATGAATCCTTTCAATGTCTATATTGCCCTCTTGTGGAAGGACTTCAGGGCAATTTTGCTGAATTATTTCTGTTAGTATAGAGTCCAGGTTTCTATTAATTTCTGGTTTTTCTGGAAGACCAATTATTCTCAAATTGTCTATTCTAGACCGGTTTTCTTGGTCTGTCACTCTCTCATTGAGATATTTCATGTTTCCTTCTATTTTTTCAGTCTTTTGGCTTTGTTTTATTTGTTCTTGTTGTCTTGAGAGATCATTAGTTTCTACTTGCTCAATTCTAGCCTTTAGGGATTGATTTTCGGCTATAATCTTTTAATTTCGGCCATAATCTTCTGGTTTTCAGCCATAATCTTCTGGTTTTCAGCCATAATCTTCTGGTTTTCGGCCATAATCTTCTGGTATTCCTTTTCAATCTGTTCATTTCTTGTGTTCAATTTGCTTATCAGTTCATTTGGTTTCTGAGCCTCGCTTTCCAGTTGCAAGATTCTACCTTTTAAACTGTTATTTTCTTGCCAGATCTCTTCCATTTTCCTCAAAATCTCAGTTTTGAACTCTTCCATAGCTTGTGAGGAGTTTTCCTTATTTGGGGATGGTTGTTTGTTCTCCTCCTCTGTTTGCTCGGTTGTCTGGATTTTCTCTGTGTAAAAGCTGTTGAGTGTTAAAGACTTCTTTTTTTTTGTTATTATTCTTTCTCTTCTGAACTTCCTGTGACTGATTAGCCATCATTAGCCCAGCAGCTTCTCAGGTTTATCCTCGCGCTCAGTGTCTGTCAGAGATCTATTGGCTCCTGAGGTCTGAGTTCTAGTTTTTTCTAAGGTCAAGTCCCCTGGTGGACTCCCTTGCTTGATCCTCTGCAGGAGGTTCCTTTACAAGTCTCAGGGAGCTACTTCCACAGTCGTATACCTGTCTGCACTGGTTCCCCACTTAGGCTTTAGTTCCTGGCTGTGTCTGCCTCCACCCACGCCTCTGCTCAGCCGGCACTCTGCGCCCAGCGTCCTGCTCCCGCGCCTGCTCAGATTTCGCGTGCGTTTTTGACTTAATGGGGTCCTAAGTCTTGCTGCTCTCAGGAACAGGTCCCGGAGCTGCCGATTACTCGATGGGTGCCCCAAACTTGCTCTATTTCTTTTTAGCTGG
>NW_025387851.1:0-4265 GCF_016433145.1 Gracilinanus agilis | reverse complement strand
GGAAGGAGGGAAGGAAGGAAAGAATGAGAGGAACAGAGAAGAAGGGAAAAGAAAGGGGAGAGGAAGGAAGAAAAAGGTGAGGGAGGAATGGAGAGGATGGAAAGAAACAAAGAAGAAAACAAGAAAAGAAGGAAGGAGAGAGAGAAAAAGGAAAGAAGAAACAAAGGAATGCAGGTAGAAAGGAAGAATGGAAGAAAGAGAGAGGGGGAAGAAATAAAGGAGATGGAAAGCAAGAGAAAGAAAGAAAGGAAGAACAATGGAAGAAAGAAAGGAAAAGAAGACAGAAAGATCCTCATAACAAATAAGCATGGTCAGGCAAAACAAATTCTGCATTGTGCATGTCAAAACATTAGAGGTGGTCAAAAGAACAGTTTTAGAGGGAGGAACTTTTGGAAATTTGCCTTTTTACACTGTTTTCCAGCCCTCAACATTCTCTACCCCTTAGCGTTCTAGAATCATCTGTGTGCCTTTGATAATAGTACGCAGTGCTGCCTTATAAATATTTCTCTTCTGAGCAATCATCTTTTAATTCATATCAGACCCATTGAAAGCCACATCAGACTTAGCCACTTTACTACCCAACTAGATTCGAATCCCTCTTCCTCCCCCCCCCCCCCCTTTCTTTGTCATGGGCCTTCTGAAAAACCTCCCTACGAGAAAAAACAGGGTGTGCCTGTTGCCTCTGTTAAATGCTTATAAATAAATAACGGCTGCTCAACCATGGAATTCCCTTCCCCCTCTAACTCTATCCCCCCACCCCCACCCCATGACATTTGAACAAAAGGAGAGGTTATAGATTAAGGTCACATGTAACCCACACCCCGAAGAAGAAGGGAGTTTCATCCCAAATTAGCGGGCATCGTTGGTCTTGCTTATAAGGAAAATGCGAATCTTCAAAGGTTTCTACTTAAAAATAAAAATAAAAACCATAAGTAACCACTTAAAGAGGCTGCATAAATAATTTGCCATTTGTGAGCAATAGACACGAAATGATAGGACTGTGAGGACTGTCTTCCATGGAAAAGCTTCTAACCATTTAAACTGCCATGCTAGTGTTTATTACCTGAATCACCTCCGGGAGCCAGATAAACACCTGTGATCTGCTGGTAATTGAGGAAAGGAAGCAACACTCCACATGTCCTGCTTGTTTCTTTTAAGTCGTCCCAGTATAGTAAACAAAGTACTCCAATTTTGGACATGCAGAGGAGATATCTCGCTAGGGTTAGGCTCCTACTCTCCACTCTAAGCCCAAGCAGACAAAGCTAATAGCAGGAAGGTCATGCTTTTAGCACCTCAATATGGTGTACTTAAAGATGCAAGCAGACAGGGAGAGACAATAGGGACCAGTGGTACTTGGAAGGCAATTCAGCAATTTGGTTTAAAAATGAGAGTAAATGATGCATGTTTGGAAGAGCAAAAAATGGTAACTGTCTTGTTTAAGCTAAATGTTTAAGCCACGACATGACCATTGGAGTAATAATCTCCTGGAAAGCAATATTTAAATGTATCCATCATCATTTAGGTTTTAGACACACAGTTAAATATTATTGATCATTTGCAATTGTGTGCATCCGTGTGTACATATATTAAAGTGAAAAGTAACAGTAGCATGTAAAGTGTAGAAGATGAAGTGGAAAAATAGGACTTGAGTTTCTAATTACCAGTTTTTAATTAAGAAAGCCACAAGCAAATTATAAACACCCAGTTTATAGCATTGCAATCTTAGAGGCTTACACTCATGAATATGGTAATTTTTTATTTTATGCCCTCTTGAGATGTCTTGTTAAAAACATTTTATTGGTGATCCTAAAATTCAGTAAATTTGAAGCCCTTGGCACCTTGTAGATAGTTAAAGTTCCTCAAAAAAAATGTCAGCAATAAATATTTGGCAAATATAAAGAATATGCACATTTTTCCCAAGTGGGTGATTTTTTTTTTTTTTTTTGCAGTTCTTATATTCAAGTGATGACACCGCAGTTCAGAATGTGAGCGCATATTGCTATTTTCTTTCAGAAACTGCATGTGTTGCTGGGAGAATGCTGCTCTCACAGAGTTATTTTTATGCTGGCACCTGGAAGTGGTTACATACTTGCTCTGGCTTGCAGACTTGTTTTGGACAATCAGGTGTACATATGAGCAAGTGGTCTTTATTTAGAGCAATTAAAATTCTAACATTCTCCTCTCTTGACATGCAATTACTAGGGCTCTGCTGTTTCCACTAATTGCTCTTGCTGGGGACATTGGTGAGAAGCCAATGATTTTGATGGGTAGCGGATTATCATTTTTACTCTGCTACCTGAGAAAAAAATCATTTGCAAAATCCCATGTGTAATTAGCAAGACTCATGATTAATTGTCCTGCAAAATTAGCTTCACTGTTGCTTTTATTTTACTGCTTCAAATATTAATTAATGTTAACTCCTTTCCTTCAGTTCCAGCTTTTGAATATTCAACATGGCTTTGAAAAATTATCAAGGCTTCTCCTTGCATTAGCATGCTATAGCTTTGATTTCAGGAATAAGTATTCTGATTTAAAAGATCACACTTGGGTCATAAATAATTTTTATAGGAGGACAAACAAAGCATCAAAGCATCATGGGAAGGCATTCATGCACTAACTGAGAGTAAATTGTTTCAATAATGATTCATTCCCCTGGTGCTTTTGGGGGAGACATCAGCAAATATGCAAACCACTCCATGATGTGGGGTAAAAACTATTCTCCGGCGGAAGGCAGTCGAGGGAAACGTTTCTCTCCTTGGAATCATGTGATAGAGTCGGGCTGAGAGCGAGCTCCACCCCTACCTTATTGCCTATCATTTCTGTTTCTTTAAAATCACAGGTTGTTAATTTTAATGGCGGAAGGTTGTAAGTGCCAAGTATCTGTATGGGGATGCCATCTGTCTTTGTGCCATCAAACTCTTGGCATCGGGCTGTTGGGTTCAAGTTTCTGTTAATCCTGATCCTAAAAATGGGTTCGGTATCGATTGCATTGGTGCAGCAAGGGTTAAATTCAGCAAGAAAAGAAACCAGCATCTGCTCTTTCCCTGCCAGACGTTCCCCCACCCCAACCCCAAACATTCTCCAAATCACCACGTACCCCTTGAGTTCAGAGGGGCGCTGTTGACCAAAAGGTCCTGACATTCCAGGCCCTATTCTGGAAGCATTATTGCCTTGGTCTTGGGCTTGGCCCGGTTTAATAGCTCTGAATTAGGTCTGCTTTCTTTCTGGGATCACCTGGACCTGTTGCAAGAGCTCTTGCAGACCTCGTAGAAAAAGAGCCCTGAATGATGTGTGAGTGAGTGAGTGAGTGNCACAGCAGCGCTTTGGAATCACTCCTGCTTAGCTTAGACTACTGTTCCATAGAAGCCGCTTTGATAAACGGAGGCTAGGAAAGGACCGAAAGGGTTGTGTGACTGTTTTCTCCGAAAAGTCATTAAAGAAAGAACAAAAGGACCTCTCCTTACATATTCCAGATTTTTATTGAAAACCTTCAGGAATGGTTTATGTGTAATAACGGGCTGCGGTTTAGAAGTTTTGGCAAAATAAATAAGCACACATAACATTTTTATTCTCCTCTTTCAAGAACTGAGGTGGCCCCTGACTGCTCTTGGCAATCAGGGGATGAAGTCTCACTGGTCCAACAGTTAGTTATCCTTTCTTATTTTAGTGCACACCCTTGTTGGCTCAGAAAGCAACTGAGAAAAGTGTTGTATACTGGATATTGCACTCATCCTCTGTTTGAATCCTACCTCAGAACCTAATTAGCTGTGTGACCTCAGAGAAATCACTGAACTCAGAACTATAGCCTCTTCGTCCATAAAATTGGAATAATAATTCTCACTCTACTCCCTTATAGAACTACTTTGTGTACAATACATTTATTTTATTTTATTTTGCTGTATTGCCTGACATATGGAAGAAAATCATGAATGTGGACCAGGAGCACTGGAGGACAAGGACTTTGTCTTATTTTCAATATTGTTTGCTTTTGCTTAACTTAATTTATAATCCAATTTCATAGACCTTTTGTGGAATCTTTTGGGCAGAGTCTCAGAAAAGGATTTTGGAGGACACAGGATCTGTAGGTGGGTTAAATTGAAGTTATAAGAAATGTTCTAACCTTAAGTCAGATACTTGTCTAGGTCAGTGTACATTAGGAGTTCTTAACTTAGGTCTATTTTTTTTTAGATTTTAATAAGTGTATTTTCAATATAATTTTCTCTGTATTTTAATGTATGTAATACATTTTATTTATTATACATAAT
>NW_025387850.1:0-10249 GCF_016433145.1 Gracilinanus agilis | reverse complement strand
TTCACCCCCTGCACCCCCCCACCCATGGCTGATGCACATTTCCACTGGTTTTATCATATGTCATTGATCAAAACCTATTTCCAAATTGTTGATAGTTGCATTGGTGTGGTAGTTTCGAGTCTACATCCCCAATCATGTCTGCCTCAACCCATGCTTTCAAGCAGTTGTTTTTCTTATATGTTTCCTCTCTTGCAGTCCTTCCTTTGAATGTGGGTAGCGTTCCTTTCCATAAATCCCTCAGAGCTGTCCTGTGTCATTGCATTGCTGCTAGTACAGAAGTCAATTACATTCGATTTTACCATAGTATGTCAGCCTCTGTGTACAGTGTTCTTGTGGCTCAGCTCCTTTCACTCTGCAAGAGTTCCTGGAGGTCTTTCCAGTTCACCTGGAACTCCTCTAGTGTATTATTCCTTTTAGCACAATAGTATTACATCACCAGCATATACCACAATTTGTTCAGCCATTCCCCAATTGAAGGACATACCCTCTTTTTCCAGTTCTTTGCCACCACAAAAAGTGCAGCGATAAATATTTTCTTACAAGTCTCTTTATCTATGATCTCTTTGGGGTACAAACCCAGCAATGGTATGGCTGGATCAAAGGGCATCAATTCCTTTATAGCCTTTTGAGCATAGTTCCAAATTGCCAGCCAGAATAGTTGGATCAGTTCATAGCTCCATCAGCAATGCTTTAATGTCCCAATTTTGCCACATCCCCTCCAGCATTCATTACTCTCCCCTTCTTTCATTTTAGCCAATCTACTAGGTGTGAGGTGATACCTAAGAGTTGTTTTGATTTGCATTTCTCTAATTATTAGAGATTTAGAACACTTTCTCATGTGCTTATTGATACTTCTGATTTCTTTGTCTGAAAATTGCCTATTCATGTCTCTTGCCCATTTATCAATTGGGGAATGGCTTGATTTCTTATACAATTGATTTAACTCCTTGTATATTTGAGTAATTAGACCCCTGTCAGAGTTTTTTGTTATAAAGATTTTTTTCCCAATTTGTTGTTTCCCTTCTGATTTTGACTACATTGTTTTTGTTTGTACAAAAGATTTTTAGCTTAATATAATCAAAACCATTTTTAAATGGTGTTTCTCTTTCTAGCACTTGCTGTTGTGATGGGTTGGAAATATATAGAAATGCTGATTATTTTTGTGCATTTATTTTGAATCCTGCAACTTTGCTAAAGTTGTTGATTATCTCCACTAACTTTTTACTTGATTCTCTAGTTTTTTTTAGTAGACCATAATATCATCTGCAAAGAGGGATAGCTTTGTCTCCTCATTGCCTTTTTTAATACCTTCAATTTCTTTTTCTTCTCTAATTGCTACTGCTAGTGTTTCCATAATAATGTTAAGTAATAAAGGTGATAATGGGCATCCTTGTTTCACACCTGAACTTATTGGGAAGGCTTCTAATTTATCCCCATTGCAGATGATGTTTGTTGTTTTAGATATATACCATTTATAATTTTTCGGAAAGTCCTTTCAATTCCTATACTCTCTAGTGTTTTGAGTAGAAATTGGTGTTGTATTTTGTCAAAGGCTTTTTTGGCATCTATTGAGAAAATCATGTGATTTTTGTTAGTTTGCTTGTTCATATGGAAAATTATGTAAATGGTTTTCTTAATATTGAACCATTCTTGCATTTCTGGTATAAATCCCATCTGATCATAATGAATAACCCTCATGATCTTTTGCTGGATGCTTTTTTCTAGTACCTGTTTAAGATTTTTGTATTCATGTTCATTAAGGAGATTGGTCTGTAGTTGTCTTCTCTGTTTTTGATTTACCTGGCTTTGGTATCAGTACCATATTAGTGTCATAAAAGGAGTTTGGTAGAACTACTTCTTTGCTTATTTTGTCAAATAGTTTGTATAATATTGGAATTAGTTGTTTTTTGAAGGTTTAATAGAATTCATTTGTGAATCCATTTTGTCCTGGGGATTTTTTCTTAGGGAGTTCTTGATGGTTTGTTCAATTTCTGCTGCTGTGAATCTAGGCAATTTATTTTTTTTGTAAATATTCATCCATATCACCTTATTGCTATATTTATTGCCATATATTTGGGCAAAATAGTTTTAATGATTGCCTTGATTTCCTCTTCATTAGAGGTGATAATTTGATATTGATAATTTGGTTTTCTTCTTTCCATTTTTTTTAACCCTTGTACTTTGGTGTATTGTCTCATAGGTGGAAGATTGGTAAGGGTGTAAAATGGGGGTCAAGTGACTTGCCCAGGGTCACACAGCTGGGAAGTGGCTGAGGCCGGGTTTGAACCTAGGACCTCCTGTCTCTAGGCCTGACTCTCACTCCACTGAGCTACCCAGCTGCCCCTTTCTTTCCATTTTTTAATTAGATTGACCAGTATTTTGTGAATCTTATTTATTTTGTCAAAGTACCAGCTTCCAGTCTTATTTTATTAATTCAATAGTTCTTTTGCTTTCAATTTTATTGATTTCTCCTTTAATTTTATAATCTCTAATTATGTTTGACTAGAGATTTTTAATTTCTTCCCTTTCTAGTTTTTTTTTATTTGTATGCCCAGTTCATTGATCTTTGCCCTCCTTAATTTATTAATACATGCACTCAAGGATATAAATTTCCCACTGAGTACTGCTTTAGCAGCATCTCACAGATTTTGGTAGGATGTCTCATCATTGTCATTCTCTTCAATAAAATTATTAATTTTTTCTATGATTTGTTCCTTAAATAACTGATTTTTGAGAATCATATTATTTAATTACTAATTAATTTTTGATTTGCCTATTCATGTTCCCTTACTGATTATTATTTTTATTGCATTATGATCTGAAAAAGTTACATTTATTATTTCTGCTCTTTTGCATTTGTTTGCCATGTTTCTATGCCCTGGTACATGGTCAATCTTTGTGAATGTACCGTGTGCAGCTGAAAAGAAGGTGTATTCCTTTTTGTCCCTATTTATTTTTCTCCACATGTCTATTAAATCTAATTTTCCTAGGATTTCATTCACCTCTCTTATCTCTTTCTTACTTATTTTTTTTTTCATTTATCTAGATCTGATAGGGCAGTTGTTCCCAAACATTTTTGGCCTACAGCCCCCTTTCCAGAAAAAAAAATATTACTTATCCCCGTGGAAATTAATTTTTAAAAATTTTACTAGCAATTCATAGGAAAGATAAATGTACCTGTGGCCATCACTGCCCTCCTGGATCGCTGCAGCAACCATCAGGGGGCAGTAGCGCCCTCTTTGGGAATCACTGTGATAGCGGAATATTTAGATCTCCCACTAGTATAGTTTTACTATCTATTTCCTCCTTGAGCTCTGCTAGTTTCTCCTTTAGAAATCTGGATGCTATACCATTTGGTGCGTACATGTTGAGTACTGTTATTTCCTCATTGTCTACAATGCCTTTTGGGAGGATATAATTACCTTCCCTATCTTTTTTAATCAGATATCTTTTTTCTTTGGCTTTGTCAGATATCATGATCTCCACTTCTGCCTTCTTTTTCTCAGTTGAAGCCCAAAAGATTTTGCTCTAGCCATTGACCTTAATCCTGTGTATGTCCACTTGCCTCATGTGTGTTTCTTGTAGACAACACATGGTAAGATTTCGTTTTTTAATCCACTCTGCTATTTGCTTCTCTTTTATGGGTGAGTTTATCCCATTCACATTCAGAATTATAATTATCTACTGTGTATTCCCCAACATTTTGGCATTTTCTACCCCTTCTTCTTATGCTATTTCCTTTTAAACCAGTGGTTTG
Organism: Gracilinanus agilis; assembly: GCF_016433145.1. Lineage (NCBI taxonomy): Eukaryota > Metazoa > Chordata > Mammalia > Didelphimorphia > Didelphidae > Gracilinanus > Gracilinanus agilis. The sequence goes on along the minus strand of NW_025387850.1, from coordinate 6,492 downwards.
TTTTAAATCAGTCCCCCTTCACCCCTCCCATGGTTTACTTCTCTTTCTTCCTCCTCCCTTTTTATTCCCCTTTTATTATTTTTAAGGCTTAATGAATTCCCTTTGCCTCTCTTCCCCTGCCTTTATGAACTCCCCACCCTATTGCCCTCCTTAATTTATGCCTTCTGATTTTATCCATAGGGTAAGATAGAATTTGATATCCCAAAGGATCTAGACAAGCTTCCCTCTCAGGATTAATTCTGCTAAGAGTAAGGTTTAAGTATTTCCTATTAAATTTCTCTTCCTGTCCTTATAATAGTATTCATTCCCTCCCCTTCCCTTTCCCTCTTTGTGAGGTATAAATTATCCTATTTTTCTTATTCTTTCAAGTTTCTCTTGGTGCCATCTTCTATCCCCCCCCAATTTTCACCCCCATATCATCTTAGACCATTTAGTACTCCATCCTCTCCCTATGATTAATTCTTCTAATTACTATAAGAGTAAATAAAATTTTTTAGAATTACACATATTTCTCCACATAGGAATATGAATTATTTGATCTTATTGAAGCCCTTGAAGAAGGACATTTAAAGATAAGAATTTTCTTTCTTTCCCCTCTGTTTCTTACTTACCTTTTCATCTTTCTCTTGGTGTTTTTGGTTGGATATCAAACTTTCCATTTAGTCTTGGTCTTTTCTGTGCAAATACTTGGAAATCTTCTATTTTCATGAATCCCCATAATTTCTCCTGGAAGTATATAGTCAGTTTTGATGGGTAGGTGATCCTTGGTTGTAGACCAAATTCTCTTGCCTTTCTGAATATAATTTTCCAAGCCTTGCAGTCTTATTGTGTGGAGGCTGCCAGATCCTGTGTAATCCTGATATCTGAATTGTCTATTTCTGTCTTCTTGTAATATTTTCTCCTTAACTTGGAAGCTTTTGAACTTGGCTATTACATTCCTGGGAGTTGTCTTCTTAGGATTTAGTGTAGCGGTTGTTCTATGGGTTCTTTCAGTGACTATTTTGCCCTCTTGTGCAAGGACATAGAGGCAGTTTTATTGGTTAATTTCTTGTAGTATGATATCTAGATTTCTATTTGTGTCTGATTTTTCTGAAAGACTAATAATTCTCAAGTTGTCTCTTCTAAACCTGTTTTATTGATGACATCTTCTCATTTGAGATATTTCATGTTTCCTTCTATTTTATCAGTCTTTTGACTTTGCTTTATTAATTCTTGCTATCTTGTGAGCTCATTGGCTTGTACCTGCCCAATTCTGGCCTTTAAAGACTGATTTTCAGCTATAATCTTTTGGTTTTCATTTTCAATCTATTCTATCTGGCTCTTCATGGCTTCCAGCTGGTCATTTCTGGTCCTCAATTTGCCTATCATTTCATTTGATTTATGAACCTCAATTTCCCATTGGGAAATTCTGCTTTTTAAACTGTTATTTTCTTGTTTAACTGCTTCCCCCTTTTCTTGCCAGATCCCTTCCATCTTTCTCATGATCTCAGATTTGAACTCTTCAAGAGCTTGTGACCAATTTTCATTGTTTTGGGAAGGCTTAGATGTCTTTAATTGTTTGTCCTCCTCTGGATTCTGGATTTTTTCTGTGCAAAAGTTATCAAGTGTTAGAGCTTTATTATTTGTCTTTTTGGTGGTTATTTCTTTGGCCTTGCTTATCATCATTATGCTGGTTTTTTTTCTCAGCCAGATGTCTGAGTGAGGAAGGCAGACTCTCTCTATATAGAGCTAAGGAGCAGTTTTTACCTGAGGCTACTTTGCAAGTCCCCTGGCTTCCAATATCTGCTAGGCCTCTGCTGTCCTTGGCCCCTCTCAGCTTATACTTTTGCACCCAAGATCTGCACTTGCCAGCCTCCTGGGGTCTCTAGTCTAGCTGTTCTCAGGGTCAAGTCCCCAGTGGTCCTAGTCAGATGCCCAGAGCCCAGAAATTGGCCCACACTTAGTCTTCCACCTGAGGTTCACCTCTGAGTCTCAGTGTGCTGAGCTGCTTCCACTGTCCACTGCCTCTCTCAGCTCTACTTCAGTGCCCAAGGTCTGAACTCTCTAGCCTCCTGGGGTCTCAAGTCTTACTTCTCTCAGGGGCAAGCTCCTGGTGGTTCCAGTTAGCTGCCAAGAAGCTAGATTTTGCACACACATACCCCTTCTCACTGTAACGCTCTGTCTCTAACGCTGGTACTCTGAGTGGGGTGGGGGAGGGTTCATCAGCACAGGTTTTGATGGGAGCTATTTCCCCCTTTAAAGCATGGAAATTCCCAAATCCCATGTACCTTCTATACAGTACCCTATTGCGGGGTCCCTTCTTTCATCTGGATTTCATTTTTTTGTCCTTTGAAGGTATTCTGGGGATTGGTTGTGAGGAGAGTTAAGTGCCCTGTTCTACTCTGCAGCCATCTTAAACCAGAAGTCTTGTATTTTTTAATGTTATATTTGCAGATTTATATCGCCAGCACTTAGTGCAATCTGTGACCCTCTTCTTATTCTTAATAAATAAATAAAATAGTGAATACTTAATAAATGCTCATTGACTGACACACAATTCACTTAACATTCTTTAAAGAATGCTAATACCCTACGTTTATGTCTGTCTTTTTTATTTCATTTTTAGTAGAAATGGCTTATTTAAATACTTGATTAGGGTTGAATCAATTACAATTTGTACTTTATTATTTTTTCCTTGTTTAAAATAAAATGATGATTTTGACTTTATTCTTAGCTTTAACATAAAATTAACTGACAGTAAAAAGGGAGTTAATTTGAGTTAATTTAAACACTCTCCAGCCAGTTCTTGTATACTAAAATATTATCAGTTTATTTGCTTGTGTAATTTTAGTTTTGTTAAACATTTTCTGGGAGAAAGAAATGATAGAAAGTGTCTGACACTTCTATTGAATATAGTAGCCTTTATTTTCTTTCATTTCATACTCCAGAAACATGTTTTCCACTATATTTCTCATTGCCCTTTTCTCTATGTGCTTCTGTATTGAGTATAAGTTGTATTTTCCTTTAATTTGTAGGATCTGAGTTCCTTGTTGAATTTCTCCCTCAGCCTTTTTTAAACATTTGGAATATAAAGAGTGTTTTTCTTGGAATGACAAAACTAAAATTAGAAGAGTCCCTAGGACCCATCTACTCAACCCTTATTACTAATGTATTTTTTACAGATAAGGGAACTGAGGTCAAAAGAGCTTCAGTGACTAAAACAAGTTCACACAGGCAAGAGAGTACAGAGATTTCAACTCATGATCTCTGACTTCAGAAAGCTTTCTTTTTCTACTATACTTCTCTCTCTCCTTTAGAGAAGTCTTTCTTCTTATTCTTCCTCTTTTTTACTATTCTTGTTCTCATTGTTGCTGTTGCTGTTGTTTTTTTCTCTTCTTTTTTTCTTCTCTTCTTCTATTTACTCTTCCTCTTCCTATTCTTTCCTATTAATATTACAATTAAAGATAACCATGTATTCCATTAAGTTATTTATCTTTTTGATTTTTGATGGATAATAATAAAAAATTATACTATTACTTAGCACATCAAGAAAAATCTCTTGAACTGATATTCCATGTGACTGAGTATCCCTTTGGTCTCATGTTATTATTATATCTGAGCATGAATTTTGATATTCATTTCCTCCAGTAGTCATTCTGTGTTGGACATTGGAAAGGAAGTTTCCAATCAGAATAGCAACTTTTTAGTTAATATTCATGGAACTTCAAAAACTTGTGCTCCTTTTATATCATGATGTACTCAATCTGGCAGAATCAAGGGCAGTATTGGATAATAAATATGGCCAATTTACTGGTGTTCGACCTTGGCACATTCTGATAGACCACATTTAAGAAGTAGATCTAGTATTCATTCTCCACCATATGCTAAACTATTTTGAAATTCTACATACTATTAGATCTTTAGCTTTGTTTTCAAGTCTTTAGTTACCTACAAATTATCCTAAAGCAACAACAAAAAAAAAAACATTACACATGAGATGGAGTTATCATCCACATTGGACCCCCAAAATAATAAAATTTCTTATCTAGGAAATCATTATACTACAGGTAAATATAGTATATACATTATACTATATTTATGGATAGATTTCAAAACAAAAGAAAAATAATATTTAAAAGTTCCCACAAATTTAGAAGTATAGGAGTTAAAAAATGAATATTTAAAACTTTTGAATATTACACATGAAAAATTTCCCTGGAAATTCATAATGGAAATTATATGCTTCTATTGAGTTCTGTATTTGTTGGTACAGATCAACATTTATTAATCAGCAGATTACTACTATATTTATTTAAATTACATATAACTATAATTTGTGGCCATAATGTTTAGAATATAAATAATTCCTTTTCTGTTCTTTATGGCCTCATTAATTCACCACTAATTTGTTCAACTTTACTGCTCTTTGCCTACAAATAATCTGTAATTATAAGATTGATTCCTTTTTCCTTTCTCTTTTGTTTTCTGCTTAATTGCTGCTTTTTAGTTTTAATCAGAGAGTATGAGAATAAATACAACACTTCCTAATGAACAATGGAAAAGAAATTGGGAGAACTTTAGTCTGATTTTCCTTCACAAATATTAGTATATTCTGGGATCCAAAACTCCATTTCTATAAATATATAAAGATAAATCCTTCTGGGCAATGGAAAGAAAGACATATTAACAGATCCCACCTAATGTGAGATTCTTATAAAAATAGAATTCAATAATTTTTGGCTATAATCTAAGTAAAAATCATTTAATTTATTGTATTTGCATACTTAGCCATGAGTACAGTGCCAGAGGCATAATAAGTACTTAATAAATATTTATCAACTGATTGATAGTTAGTTGCAGCAATTCGTCATCTAATTTTCAAAATGCAAGTTCGAGTATTCATTTTCTAGTTATGCTATATCTCTGTCAATAATGCTAACTACATTTATTTATTTATTTTAAGCCCTTGTACTTTCGGTGTATTGTCTCATAGGTGGAAGAGTGGTAAGGGTGGGCAATGGGGGTCAAGTGACTTGCCCAGGGTCACACAACTGGGAAGTGGCTGAGGCCGGGTTTGAAACTAAGACCTCCTGTCTCTAGGCCTGACTCTCACTCCACTGAGCTACCCAGCTGCCCCCTACATTTATTTTTATAGCACCTATAAAGTTTGTGAAGTGCTTTTCTAATATTATTTCATTTTTTCCTTTAAAAAAATCCTAAGAGGGGGCAGCTGGGTAGCTCAGTGGAGTGAGAGTCAGGCCTAGAGANAATAAGTACTTAATAAATATTTATCAACTGATTGATAGTTAGTTGCAGCAATTCGTCATCTAATTTTCAAAATGCAAGTTCGAGTATTCATTTTCTAGTTATGCTATATCTCTGTCAATAATGCTAACTACATTTATTTATTTATTTATTTTAGACCCTTGTACCCTACATTTATTTTTATAGCACCTATAAAGTTTGTGAAGTGCTTTTCTAATATTATTTCATTTTTTCCTTTAAAAAAATCCTAAGAGGGGGCAGCTGGGTAGCTCAGTGGAGTGAGAGTCAGGCCTAGAGACAGGAGGTCCTAGGTTCAAACCCGGCCTCAGCCACTTCCCAGCTGTGTGACCCTGGGCAAGTCACTTGACCCCCATTGCCCACCCTTACCAATCTTCCACCTATGAGACAATACATCAAAGTACAAGGGTTAAAAAAAATCCTGAGGTATTGAATATTATTATGCCCATTTTATAGATGAGGAAACAGTGATACATTGAGGTTACTTATCAAAGTAAAAACAGTTTGTAAGCATATGATGCCAAATTTAAAGTCAGACTTTCCTGACTCTGAGATTAATTTTCTATCATTGGACTTCCTATATTCCCAAACTACATCCTAAATACATGTAATTGACTTTTTTTTAGCAGAAATTCGATTATATATTCAATCTAAAGCTCATGATGTTACAGCCACTTCAATTAAAATAGAGTAGATTATGTTTTCAGGTATTCTACAAAGATCCTCTAGTATATAAATATATGTCTTCAATATGATATGGCAGTAAAGAATTGAATTTTGGGTCAAGTTTTGCCCTTCCTTTTAATGATTTCTAAAACAAAATAAATCCTTCTGAAGGGAAAAACATGTAAAGATATTCACATTTCTCTTTGAATTACTTTTTCAAATTTATATATTTATGTATGAGCGATGAAGAGAAGGATGTGAACTGAGTAGTAAAATTGGTTATGGAAGAAAAGAGTAAATGTAGTATACAGTGGGCAGGATACTACATTTACTATAAAGAAGATAGGGTTTCAAATCCTGCCTCAGATATTTCCTCAATATGAGATCCTGTGCAAGTCAATTAGTTTCTCTATACTCCAATTTTCTCATATTTAAAAAGAGGAAATCGGTGTCAATGGAATGTAAAGGTCCCATGTAATCTGAATTTTATGATCCTATGAGATGTTCTTCTCTTATTAATGATAACAAAGGGTATAGGAAGAGTTCATAAAGGTTTAGTGCAAC
>NW_025387849.1:2121-2552 GCF_016433145.1 Gracilinanus agilis | reverse complement strand
GAAAGAAAGAAAGAAAGAAAGAAAGAAAGAAAGGAAGAAAGAAAGAAAGAAAGAAAAAGAAAGAAGAATTTTTTCCAGCTGTCCCAAACTACTGGAATTCTCTCTTTCTTCATCCCTCATCATCTACCTCCTGGCTTCTTTCAAGAACCAGAACAAGAAGAACAAGAAGCTTTTACTGATTCATCTTTGTTCTAGTGCCTTCCTTTTGTTAATTATTTCCTATTTACCCCAGATTTAGCTTGTTTGTACGTAGTTATTTGCTTGCTGTCTCCCCTTATTTGGCTATGAGTTCCTCAAGGGCAGGGACAATTTGCTTTTCTTTGTTTCCCCAGTCCTTATGTAGTAGACACTATAAATGTTTATTGACTGATGTAATCTCACTTTACATATATTTGTGTGTGTGTGTGTGTGTGTGTGTGTGTGTGTGTGTG
>NW_025387849.1:0-2022 GCF_016433145.1 Gracilinanus agilis | reverse complement strand
GAAGGAAGGAAGGGAAGGAAAGAAAGAAAGAAAGAAAGAAAGAAAAAGAAAGAAAGGAATGAAGGGAGGAAGGAAGGAAGGAAAAAGAAAAAGAAAAAAGAAAGAATAGAAGGAAGGAAGGGAAGGAGGGAGGAAATAACAAAGACAAAAAGAAAGAATGAACAACAAATAAACTTTACCATTAAAAAATTCCATGGTACATTAACTCATCTGTTCCTCACAACAGTCCTAGGAGGGAAGTTGAATAAGTATCTTTCCTAGGCAGTTGAGGAAACTGAGGCTCTGAGAGCCCAAATGCCTTGTCCAAAGTCAACCATCAGTGGAAGAACTGAGCTGTGGTTAGAAATTAGTTCTCTTGACTCCAAAGCTCTTTCTCCCCATCCCTTCCCCCAGCATACTCAGGGTATAATGCTCAAGAACTAAAGGTTATAAGGAAAGGGAATATCAACATTTCTAGGGACCACTTGAACTTGCCTAGGGGGAATCTTCTGGAGAATATGCACAGCTGAATCACAGCAGGGAGACCAAGAGTAATTTTCACTAGGCAGAGGAAAAAAAAAATTACTTAACTGGGACAGCGCCTGTTCATATGGCTGGCAGGCAAAGGGAAACCTTCAGAGGGAAAAAAAATCTACCTAGAATCTGTTCTTCACACCTGCAGTTCTGAGCATTCTCTGTGTACAAATACACCCATTACCATCTGATTATAAACCATTAAAACAATTAGGTCAGCTACTCTCGGGGTTGCTGTTCACTGGAGCCAGCAAGTTGCCTAGGCAAGGACCTGGAGAGAATACCAAACAGGTTCGGAAAAACTACAAGCAGAGGGACTGACACCGGCCCCATAAGAAGTATTGGACAAGCTGCCACGGCACTGAGAGGCTCTTTGTTTTTCTCTTAGTGGGCACCGGCGGTACTTCAGACTCGCTTTCAGTGGGATGGATCCCGGAGCACAAGGACCACTTCTGATGCACCAGGTCCAGAGAGACGATGATGACGCACCTCTGCTGGCGCTCTACCCTCCTCAGACTACATCAGGACTCCTGAGTCCAGTTCTAGGTATCACATTTCAGAAAGGCATTAGGAGGGGGCAGCTGGGTGGCTCTGTGGATTGAGAGCTAGATGGGGAAATCCTGTGTTCAAATGTGATCTCAGACACTTCCCAGCTGTGTGACCCTGGGCAAGTCACTTAACTCCTGTTGCCTATCCTTTGCTGCTCTTGTGCCTTGGAGCCAATACAAGGTATTGATTATACTATGGAAGGTGAGGGCTTAAAAATTGTTTTTGAAGACATTGGGAAACTTAAGGATATAATAGCCAACATCTATGTAGTAATCCATTACATATACACATAAAGAAATAGATTGTCTGTGTAGGTACAGATAGGAAAGTATAGGTTCATATATATATACATATATATATATATATGTATATATATATACATATATACACACACATGTGTGTGTGTGTGTGTGTGTGTGTAGAATAATTTGTGAACCTGAAAATGCTATAGAAATGTGACTTATTATTATGGTCACTGTTCTCATCACTGTCTCCAAACATCCTAGGTGGCCAATGGTCAGAGCACTGGGCCTGGAGTCAGGGAGGTGAGTTCATATTTGGCTGCAAATATGAACTGAAAATTAAAAAAAAACTTTTACTAACCTCTTTTGATTTGTACATTTGATCCTCACAACAGCCCTTTGAGATGTGATATTATTATCCCCATTTTGCAGATGACCAAACCAAGGCTGAAAGTGGTTAAGGTGACTTGCTCAAGGTCACACAGCTAGGAAAATTCTCTGAAGTCACACTTGAACTCGTGTCTTCCTGACTCCATGTCCAAGGCTCTTTCTACTGGCGACTTAGAATATCTAGAAGACAGTGACCAGAACGGTAACCATAATTATGGCTCACATTTATTTATATAGTACTTTAAAGTCTGCAAAGCATTCTTTGATATATAGTATATAACAAAAAATATATTATGTATTATATTATATAATAACAGAGATATATAAC
>NW_025387848.1:483-5547 GCF_016433145.1 Gracilinanus agilis | reverse complement strand
CTTTTATTATATATATAATTATAAAGCTTACATTATAAAGGGAGATAAATTACACATAAAGGAAGTGTTGGCCAAGGATAGACACTTTGGTCTTAAAAGTTGCTGGGATGGTGATTGTTAGATCCCATTCAAAAATGCTGTTATAATTCTGGAAGGTAATTTGGAACTATGCCCAAAGGGCTTTAAAAGAATCCATGCCCTTTGATCCAGCTATACCACTGCTGGGTTTGTACCCTAAAGAGATAATAAAGAAAAATATTTGTACAAAAATATTTATAGCCGCGTTCTTTGTGGTGGCAAAAAATTGGAAATCCAGGGGGTGTCCATCGATTGGGGAATGGCTGAACAAATTGTGGTATCTGTTGGTGATAGAATACTATTGTGCTATAAGAAATTATAATCTGGAGGATTTCTATATGAACTGGAAAAACTTCCAAGAACTAATGCAAAGTGAAATGAGCAGGACCAGGAGAATATTGTACACAGAAAGTGAAACACTGTGGAATGATCAAATGCAATAGACTCTGCTACTAATAGCAAAGCAATGATCAAGAACAATCCTGAGGAATTTATGGGAAAGAATGCTATCCACATTCAGAGGAAGAACTGTGGGAGTAGAAATGCAGGAGAAAAATATGATTGATCATGCAGTTTGATGGGCATATGATTGGGGTTTTTTTGGTTTTAAAAGATCCTTCTATTACAAACAATAATATCAAAATAGATTTTGAGCAACAATACACATATGATCCAGTGGAATTGTGTCAGCTCTGGGAGTGAGGAGGGAGAAAACATGAAACATGTAAGCATGGAAAAATGTTCTAAATAAATAAATTTTAAAAATTAAAACAAAACAGGAAAAATGATAAATGAGTATTGATAAAAAAAAATTTTTAAAGAATGCTGGTATAACTCAGAGATCCTGGCTCATAGTTCCAGAACCAGAAGGGGTTAGGGGGGAGGAAGAAAGGATAAGATGTGGCAAAATTATTAGCAAGGAAGTTACAAAGGGCATAACTAGAGGAGGTGATAAAATAAAGCTAGGCTGGAGTTTTTGTGAAATAATAGTCTGGGAGAAGGCAGTCAACAATCTGGAGAGTAATCTCTAATCTTCATTTGAAAGTAAAATAACATTTAATTAAGAGTTTGACTTAACTATCCACCCAAGAAAAGTCAAATGGATGAAGAATAGTTATTGTACATACTTGGCTGTGAAGTTGGTTGGAGAAATTATAATCCTCGTTCACCATATTAAAGGTATAATGTTATATGTGGAAACAAATCTAGCCTCAAGTACATACCATCTCTTCACTGCAATGTTCTAAAAATTGTTATATGTGAATTGCTGATATGCATCAGTGGGGAGGTATTCAAGCTCAAAAAATTTCCCACACAGTTAAAAAAAAATCACAGACCCTCTCCCTTCTCCTTCAAAAAAAAATGGTTAGATTTCCTTACATCAAGCCTAAAATTGTCTCTTTGCAGCTGCTACCCATCAATTCTAGTTTTTCCCTCTAGGAATAATCATCTGAATGTGTTATACTAAATTATGCTACTAATTTTTTTAATGGGGAAAAAATGTCCTGGGCCATTCAACTAGATTCAACAAATTAATCCATAGTCCATTTCTGAATTTGAACTGTTGAGTATGATACTAAGTACTTTGAGGGTACAAAGTAAATTATAAGACATGGTCCTCAAGAAACTGGGTACAAAGAACTTACATATATCATAAAATTCAGATTAATTTTGTTAAAATCTTTGGTAAAGACTCAAAATATGATAGGAGTTCGGAAAAGAAAATGGAGTGCATTATGAAATACTGGATGTGCATTCAGAAAATCTGTGTATAATTCAGTTTCCTCATCTGTAAAATAAAATTATTTAAGTATTTGATCTCTAAAATTCATTTCAAATCCTATAATCCTAAATTTGGGTTATAGTCAAGGAAGGCTTCACAGAAAAGACAGGATTTGTGCTGAGCCATGAGTAAAAGTAGAAATCTAAAAAGACATTAGTATAATTGGATTGAGAAGAGATCTGTTTGTTGTTAGGGTGGAGATTCTGAGTTGCCATAAACTACTAAGGACAGAATAGAGACCTTGACCAGTCCTTGCCTTCAGTTGTTCAGGGCTTTTGGCAGGCCACCAGCCTCCAAAAGTAGAAGAAGTACATTAAGAGGCAGGAGAAGGCCACCTCATAGTGTGAGGCATACATTTTTGAAAACAAGAAGTGTTTGGTGAGTTATTATAGGCCCTAGAGGAAGGCAGCAGACTAGATAAACTATGGGAAGTGTCAGTGACATGATGTAGTGTTTTTCCTGAATATTAAAGTCGATTCTGAAGGGTATTCTAAGGTGACATGACTCCAAGTAGAGAAATTTCACTGGCAAAGTTTTGGGTCTCACTGGCTACCAGGAAACATGGCTGCAAACCTGACTCACTTCACAAGGATTCTGATTTAGAGAGGCATGTATGAATAGATCAGTTGGATTATTTTTTTTCCTTTTTTACCAGATGTTATGAGGGTTCAGAAAATGGTTTCCACATGTGGAACTGGTGCATAACTTAGCATTTTCCAGAGGTGGCTTGGAAGTTTGATTGTTCTTTTTCCCCTCCCCTTGCCAACAATAGTATTAAATGACTGTTTAATTACATCCTCAAGTTCTCCTTTGCACAATTGGATTTCCAACAATGTATATCCTCCTTTAAGCTAAAAAATGTTCTAGGCAACAAACTCTAAATTTTCCATTTGAAAAAATGAAAGGCACAGAGGCAATGTAGACAGGAAACTGGCCTCAGAGTTTGGAAGAGCTTGGTTTGCCTAGGAGTGACTGATCCAGAAAAAGATATGAACTTTTCTGCCAGGACCTAGCAACAATTCTCTCATTGTTTACCCTCCTTTGACACAAAGAGGCTAGGTGACCCTGGACAAGTCACCAAAGTGCCTTAGGATACTCTCTAAGCTTGTAAATTGCCCAGAAGATGACATTCTGCATTGATAAAGACAAACACCAGCCCAGTACAACAAAGGCAAGGCATTACAGAGGTACAAGAAAGGAAGAGACAATGAGAACAAAGGCACGGAGGTAGCAATGAGCATAGCATGTTCATGCGTCACTTTGGTGAGTGTTTTTAGTAAAGTGGAGGATGTATGTTGAGGAATATTAGAAAAAGTCAGAGGAAAATATTGTTCAATAAAAAGGGTAAAATCAGGTTCCGGGTTAAGATAGCGGCAGAGTAAGAAGCAGCTCTTAACCTCTCCTGATTGAAACACACAAAACTCCTCAAGGGGACATAAAAACAAGTCCAGACGAATGGAGGAACCCCACAACAGGGCACAGCGTGGAAGGTACGTGAAATCGAGGCATTTCCGTGCTATAAAGGGGTGAAACAGCTCTCACTAAACCTCGGGCTGAGCAACCACCCCACCCCCACCCCCTCCAGACACAACACCTATAGCGCCGAAGCTAGCTAAAAAGAAATAGAGCAAGTTTGGGGCACCCATCAAGTCATTGGCAGCTCCAGGGCCTGTTCCTGAAAGCAGCAAGATTTGGGAAACCAAAAAGCTAACGAACGCACACAAAATTTGAGCGCGGGAGCAGGGCGCCGAAAGCAGACACAGAGCTCAGAGCGCTGGCTCAGAGCCCAGGCACCTGTGGAGGCGTGGGTGGAGGCAGACACAGGCAGGAGCTAAAGCTCTGAAACCCTGAGTGGGGAACCAGTGCAGACGGGTATACGACTGTGGAAGCAGCGCCCTGAGACTGGTAAAGGAACCTCCAGCAGAGGATCAAGCAAGAGGGTCCAACAGGGGGCTTGACCGCTGACAGACCCTGAGCGCAAGGAAAAACCTGAGAAGCTGCTGGGCTAACGATGGCTACTCAGTCTCAGGAAGTTCAGAAGAGAAAGAATAATAACAAGAAAAAGAAGTCTTTAACACTCGACAGCTTTTACACAGAGAAAATCCAGACAACCGAGCAAACAGAGGAGGAGAACAAACAAGCATCCGGACCCTCCTCAAATAAGGAAAACTCCTCACAAGCTATGGAAGAGTTCAAAACTGAGATTTTGAGGAAAATGGAAGAGATCTGGCAAGAAAATAACTGTTTAAAAGGTAGAATCTTGCAATTGGAAAGTGAGGCTCAGAAACCAAATGAAGTAATAAGCAAATTGAACACCAGAAATGACCAGATAGAAAAGGAATACCAGAAGATTATGGCCGAAAACCAGAAGATTATAGCCGAAAATCAAAAGATTATGGCCGAAAACCGAAAGATTATAGCCAAAAATCAATCCCTAAAGGCTAGAATTGAGCAAGTAGAAGCTAATGATCTCTCAAGACAACAAGAACAAATAAAACAAAGTCAAAAGACTGAAAAAATAGAAGGAAACATGAAATATCCATTGAGAGAGTGACAGACCAAGAAAACCTGTCTAGAAGAGACAATTGGAGAATAATTGGTCTTCCAGAAAAACCAGAAATTAATAGAAACCTGGACTCCATACTAACAGAAATAATTCAGCAAAATTGCCCTGAAGTCCTACAACAAGAGGGCAATATAGACATTGAAAGGATTCATAGAACACCTGCAACATTCGATGCAGAAAAGAAAATACCCAGAAATATAATTGCCAAATTCAAGAGTTTCCAAGCAAAAGAAAAAATCTTACAAGAAGCCAGAAAGAAACAATTCAAATATCAAGGAGCACCAATCAGGATCACACAGGATCTGGCAGCCTCCACACTAAAAGATCGCAAGGCTCGGAATACGATATTCAGAAAGGCAAGAGAGCTGGGCCTGCAACCACGGATCAACTACCCATCAAAATTGACTATATATTTCCAGGGGAAAGTATGGGCATTCAACAAAATTGAAGAATTCCAGGTATTTGCACAGAAAAGACCAGGGCTAAATGGAAAGTTGATATCCAACCACAAAAATCGAGAGAAGCCTGAAAAGGTAAATAAGATACAGAGGGGAAAGAAAGAAAACTTATAATTTTTAAATTTGCCTTTCTAAGGGCCTCACTGAGATCTAATTATCTGTATTCCTATGTAGAGAAA
>NW_025387848.1:0-384 GCF_016433145.1 Gracilinanus agilis | reverse complement strand
GGGGATGGGAAAGAGGGGGTGAATAGCAGGGAACACCAAGAGAAACTTGAGTGAATAAGAAAATAGGATATTCTATTACACACAAAGGGGGCATGGGAGGGAGAGGGGACAAATACTATTATAAGAAGGAGAGGAAGAGAGCATTAAGAGGTAATAATCAAACCTTACTCTTAGTGTAATCAACCTGGAGAGGGAAGAGTAGCTATACTATCCATTGGGACATAAAACTCTTATCTAACCCTACTGAGAAAGTTAGAAGGGATAAACCAAGGGGAGCAGGGGAGTGGGGAGGTCAAAAAAAGGGAGGGGAGAAGAGGCCTTTAAAAACAAAAACAGGGGGGAAAATAAGGGAAGGGATAGAAAGGGAAGTTAATCAAGGGAGGG
>NW_025387847.1:4577-5467 GCF_016433145.1 Gracilinanus agilis | reverse complement strand
CCAATTGATAAATGGGCAAGAGACATGAATAGGCAATTTTCAGGTAAAGAAATCAAAAGTATCAATAAGCACATGAGAAAGTGTTCCAAATCTCTAATAATCAGAGAAATGCAAATCAAAACAACTCTGAGGTATCACCTCACACCTAGCAGATTGGCTAAAATGAAAGAAGGGGAGAGTAATGAATGCTGGAGGCGATGTGGCAAAATTGGGACATTAATGCATTGCTGGTGGAGCTGTGAACTGATCCAGCCATTCTGGCTGGCAATTTGGAATCATGCTCAAAGGGCTATAAAAGAATGCCTGCCCTTTGACCCAGCCATACCATTGCTGGGTTTGTACCCCAAAGAGATCATAGATAAACAGACTTGTACGAAAATATTCATAGCTGCGCTTTTTGTGGTGGCAACAAATTGGAAAAGGAGAGTATGTCCTTCAATTGGAGAATGGCTGAACAAACTGTGGTATATGCGGGTGATGGAATACTATTGTGCTAAAAGGAATAATAAACTAGAGAAGTTCCAGGCGAACTGGAGAGACCTCGGGGAACTGATGCAGAGCGAAAGGAGCAGAGCCAGAAGAACTCTATACACAGAGACTGACATTCTGTGGTAAAATAGAATGTAATGGACCTCTGAACCAGCAGCAATGCAATGACCCAGGACAATTCTGAGGGATTTATGGTAAAGATGCTGCCCACATTCAGAGGAGGGACTGCAGGAGAGGAAACATATAGGAAAAACAACTGCTTGAACGCATGGGTTGGGGTGGACATGATTGGGGATGTGGGCTCGAAACTACCACACCAATGCAACTACCAACAATTTGGAAATTGGTCTTGATCAAGGACACATGACAAAACTAGTGGAAATGCGCATGGGTAGGGGGGG
>NW_025387847.1:0-4478 GCF_016433145.1 Gracilinanus agilis | reverse complement strand
TAACCATGTTAAAAATGAATATTAATAAATGTAAAAAAAATAAAATTTAAAAAAAAAATAAAATAAAATAAAATATTTATAGCCATACTCTTTGTGGTGGCAAAAAATTGGAAAATGAGGGGATACCCTTTAATTGGGGAATGGCTGAACAAATTATGGTATCTGTTGGTGATGGAATACTACTGTGCTAAAAGGAATAATGAACTGGAGGAATTCCATGTCAACTGCATTGACCTCCAGGAATTGAGGCAGAGTGAAAGGAGCAGAACCAGGAGAACATTATACACAGAGACTGATACACTGTGGCACAATCAAATATAATAGACTACTAGCAATGTGATGATGAGATTAAATCTACCTTTACCTTTCTCAAGTCTAATCACCAAAAGTGTAAACAATTCCACTTAACTCACAAGGTGGGAGGTCTGTGACCCATGTGTGCTAGAGTGAGTGATGAATCAGAATTTACTGACTGCCTTCCTGGGCAGTTCTAAGAAAAACATCTGTTGTGACTGGACATGTAAACTAGGAGGAAGGCACAGGAAGTGATGTAAAAAAAGCCCCTTTAAAAGAGAGTTCAGTGAGTTCAGCTGGTCTCTTCTGCTTTGTGTCTTGGATCTGAAGGAGCTCTTCTTGTTCATGTCTTGGGCCTTTTGATTCTTCTTCTTGTTTGTAACTTGGACCTGGAGGAGCCCTGGGCCTGGGACCCTGAGACCTTGGTGAGACTGTCCTTAAATCTTTCCCTTAGAACTACACATGGTGAGTGAAGAAGGCTGACTACCTTAGTCTCCAGAGGAGCCCTTGATTGGGAGAAGCTCTAGTGGCTAAACCCCTTATTAATTGACTTTTGGGCTCTCTGGCTTGGCCTCTGGAGCCCTGCCAGAGTAAAGCCCAGACTTGAATACAAATCTAGTTCTTTAAGTTAGATCTCTTACTCTACCCTCTTCTCATCTCTCTACTTCCACTCTCTCTTGTATTTTGTAAATAAAT
Source organism: Gracilinanus agilis (assembly GCF_016433145.1). Classification (NCBI taxonomy): domain Eukaryota; kingdom Metazoa; phylum Chordata; class Mammalia; order Didelphimorphia; family Didelphidae; genus Gracilinanus; species Gracilinanus agilis. The sequence goes on along the minus strand of NW_025387847.1, from coordinate 3,488 downwards.
TACTAGAATCATTTTAGGAATTGGTATTTATTCAGTTCCTTGGCAACCACACCTTTAAATATTTATAACCAACCAAAAAACCCCTTTTCCCTTTTACAACAGTAATGCAATGATCCAGGACAATTCTGAGGAACTTATGAGACAGAACACTATTTACATCCAGAGAAAGAACTTTGGGAGTAGAAATACATGATCACATGGTTCAATGGGGATATAATTGGGGATGTAGATGCTAAACAATCACCCTAGTGCAAATACTAATAATATGAAAATAGATCTTGATCAATGACACATGTAAAACCCAGTGGAACTGCTCATTGGCTATAGGAAGGGGGTGGGGGGAGGGAAGAGAAAGAACATGATTCATGTAGCTATGGAAAAATGTCCTAAATTAATTAAATAAATAAATTTTAAAAAAGGAAACTGCTATAGAAAGAAGTAAGCAGAATAAAATAATATTCACTACAACAATAAATGGGAAGGAAAAAACTGAAACAAATCTTTGTGATTATAATAACCAAGTATGACTCTTAAAAAAAAAGAGATGAAAAAAATGCGCTTTCTTCCTTTCTGCTTAGAATTGAAGGATTAAAGGTATGGTCAATTACATATTTTGAAGATATGAGACATCACATTTTTTTACTTTGTTACAAGAGATAGGTCAAAGAGAAGGGAAGAAGAGGGATATATTTGAATACAGAGGCAATTAAAAAAAAAAGATATCAATACACATAAAAAAGGGAAGAGATCATCCATTAACATTGGAGAGAGTAGTCTTAGTTGAGTGATAAGGTCTGGAAGGCTAGATTCGAATGGGTTGAGAAGTAACAGGAGCAATATGGAGGCAATGAGTAAAGATGGACTTTTCTAGGACTTTAACTGTAAAAGGGAGATGAGATATATAATAGTAGTTTAAATTAAGTCTTAAAATAGAGAAGTGGAAGGGTACTACAGATGTGAATGCTGTATATACTTTTAGATAAGATAATTGTATTATTAATTTTCACTTAATTGTTTTACTTTGTTATAAAAGGCCTCTTGTGCAGTTAATATTCACAAATGTAATATAAACATGAAAATACATTAATAAAACATTAAAAATAGAATAATTAGGGGTGGGAGGGTCAAATTTAACTTTGAATACTGATTTAATTAATCTATAAAAAGAAAATACATTATAGAATAGATAAACAATAGAGAAAAAGGCAACAGATAAAATTCCCTCTACAATATACTAGAGCAATGAATATATAGGTTTTCCCCCTTTCAAATATTTTATCTCTCTCCTTTTACTGTTCTCTTTAGGCTTATTGTTTTTAGGATTATTCACTCTTACATCTCCCCCCTTTCAGATGCATGGAAAGTACATTTCATTAAAGTGTTCGAAGAATTTTTAGTTTTAAAACAGGACATTTATTGAGTACTCAATTACATAAGGGCATTATTTTTATTCATCAACTAAATAAGCTAAAATAATTTCAATATTAAACCTTAGTTTAAAACGAGCCCTAAAATATCCATTTTTTAATATATTAGGATGTGCTTGGACTATATGGCTGAACCTGTATACATTTATGTCTCTTGTCCTAGTTCTTCCCTGCTTCTTCAATATTTGTAATGGGCAAGGTCAGAAAATTCTTCCTTTTGATCCTCTCCAACTTTGCTTATTTTTTGGTCTTATTAAGCATAAGAATCCCATTTGTAACCTCTGGTTGTTAATAAAAATCACATCTACTGTACAACTGTTAATTTAGTTTTCCACAAGTTTCTGCTGCATTGATATTCCCTTGTGACAGTCCAGTAGGGGAAGGATATCAAAATTTCTATGCCCTCTTCTAATCTGTCCCCATTACCATCCCTTAACAGGTTGGAAAAGACATCATAGATTTGGTGCTATCCCTGAAGTAGCACACAGTGGTCAATGATTCATCAGACCTAACATCTGAATTACTAATAAACATGAAGAAATAATAACAATGAGGAAAATATTATGCATAAATAAGAAAATTTAATCCTAAATTATTTAAACACTCTATTGAATAGAGAAATAAATAATAGAAATTATGTCTATGTCAACTATCATACTTTCATCCAGAAATTAAAGCAATATTATTTAATTGCTACAACAAAGAGACCAAAAGAAGCCAGAAAATTTGTGGATGGCAATTTAAAAGAAAAAAAGATTTTAAAGAGCCTCCTGGAAGCGATTTATAATCATTCAAAGGAGTTCTACCAATTCATATAGGAAAGATCAAATGGATGAAAAATGTCTATTGCTCAGATTTCAACATGCTTCTGAATGCACACTATATAGAGTTTGCTGGCTTTCTTCCTTTTCAACTTTATTGTCTTGGATATACATACTATTGGTAGTGTTTTATTGACTCCAAGCTTCCTATAATATCAAAGACCCATCTTTTCAATATAAACATTTTCTTGGTGTTATGTGGCAGAGAAGCTTGGAGCAGTATCTCTGAGGAATTAAAGGTGAATACCATATAGAGGGCAATGAAAAGGTATGTGGCAAGTGTGATCAGGTGGCAAAATGAGTGTTTTGAAAAAGAGGAGAAGTAAAGAAAATATCAAAAGATTATATGATAGAAAGAAAAAAATGGGCCACTTATATGGTGACAGCAGGGGATGACAGATAGATGGTAAGTGGAGTGGAATTCTGGGGAGTTCATACCCCCAGAATCATGCTAATGAGCAGACAGGAGACTTGATAAGATGCTGGTAGAGCTCATTTGGCTTTATTCAGGGATGGGGAGGTTGGGCATAGAGTGATGGAACACTGTCTGGAGAGATCTCAGAAGCAATGTCCTCAAGGGGGTGGGCAGAGAGAGAGAGAGAGAGAGAGAGAGAGAGAGAGAGAAAGAGAGAAGGCCACTGTCTGGAGAGACATCTCAAAAACAGTGTACATTAATGCTCAAATTTACTCAGAATTTATAGGGATCCAACACAATGCTATCTCTTCTTTCCCACCATCTGAGTATGACATAATGCTTTTGTACGTTATATTTCTTTATCTTGTTCTATCTGGGAACATTCCTTAAGTTTGCAATTTCTCAGTTGAGTCAAAATTTAGGCCTGTCTAAGGTTTTTCAGGCTGTAACATTTCTCATGTAATTGATAAAATAAAAACATCCTTATTTTAAAAAATAAAATGAGCTAGAGAAGGAAATGGCAAACCACTATAGTATCCTTGCAAAAAAAAACCCAAATGGGTTTTGGAAGACTCAGGCATGACTGAAATGATTGAACATCAACCACCTTAATTTCTTAGGCTGTTGTTGAAATTAGTTTTTTTCTTTCTGGTTATTTCTTTTGAGGGTCTTCTAATCCATGATATGTGTTATTGTTGTATTGCAGACTTTCTCCCTTCCAGCTTGCTCATTTATTTATTTTTAAATAGTACAAGATATTCTCTAGGTTTCTTTTATTCTCTTCTTTCTCTCTCTTCCTTCCTTCCTTCCTTCCTTCCTTCCTTC
>NW_025387846.1:0-4725 GCF_016433145.1 Gracilinanus agilis | reverse complement strand
TACCATTGCTGGGTTTGTACCCCAAAGAGATCATAGATATACAGACTTGTACGAAAATATTCATAGCTGCGCTTTTTGTGGTGGCAACAAATTGGAAAAGGAGGGTATGTCCTTCAATTGGGGAATGGCTGAACAAACTGTGGTATATGCGGGTGATGGAATACTATTGTGCTAAAAGGAATAATAAACTGGAGGAGTTCCAGGCGAACTGGAGAGACCTCCAGGAACTGATGCAGAGCGAAAGGAGCAGAGCCAGAACAACTTTGTATACAGAGACTGATATACTATGGTAAAATTGAATGTAATGGACNCGAAACTACCACACCAATGCAACTACCAACAATTTGGAAATTGGTCTTGATCAAGGACACATGACAAAACTAGTGGAAATGTGCATAGGCCATGGGTGGGGGGAGTGCGGGGGGGGGGTGAAGGGGAAAGGAGGAGCATGAATCATGTAACCATGTTAAAAATGAATATTAATAAATGTTTGAAAAAAAAGAATTAGAAGTGAATTAAAGGTCATATAGTCCAAAAAATATGTGATGGAAAGAGACCTTGAAATTCTGGATTTCAATATATACTGCAAAGCATTAATCACCAAAACCATCTGGTGCTTTCTAAGAAGCAGAGTGGTAGATCAGAGGAATAGCTAGGTATATAATACATAGTAGCAAATAACCAGTATAATTTACTTTTTTACAAACCCCCAAATAAAAATTTTGGGGTAGAACTTATTGTTTGATAAAAATTACTGAAACAACTAGAAGGGTTTTATGAAGAAAATAGGCATATTAAAATAATGATCAAATTTGTTTTAATTCTTTGACTATAAAGGGTGATATCATAAGTAAATTAAGGGAATATTGAAAAATTCACCAGTCATATCTATGGATAAGAGAAGAATTTATGAAAAAACAAAAATGATTACAGGAAGTAAAATGGATAATTTTGATTACGTGAAAATATATTTTTTTCACAAACAAAAACAGTGAAACCAAATTAAGAAGGAAATCAGATAATTGTGGTGGGTGAGGTTAACTTTAGATCAAGTTTCTTTGGTAAAGGTCTAATTTTTCAAATATACAGGGAATGAGACAAGTTTATATAAAAAAGAACCATCTCCCAATTTCTTTAGAAGAAGAAATAAAAGATAGCCATATTCATATGAAAAAATGGCCTTAATCACTTTTGATCAGAGAAGTTTACGTTAAAACAACATTGAGATACCACCCCATAGCTATCAGATTGGTTAACATGACAAGAAAAGGACAAATGCTGGAGATGATGTGGAAAAATAGATTCACTAATGCATTGTTGGTAGAGTAGTAAATTGGTCCAACTATTCTGGAGAACAATTTTGAACTATGCCCCAAATTCTTTAAAACAATGCATTCAATTTAACCCAGAATTTCTACCATTTGGCTTATATCCCAAAGAGATCAAAGAAAAGGAGAATGAACCTATTTGTACAAAAAATATTTATAGTAGTTCTTCTTATGTTGGCAAAAGACATTAAACAGATGTCCATCAATTAGGTACTGACTGAAAAAATGTAGTTTAAAATTGCAATGGAGTACTACAGTTCTATAAGTAATGACAAGCGGGATAGTTTTAGAAAAACTTTGGAAGATTCTCATAAATTGGATAAAGTGAAATGAGCAGAATTAGAGAGCATTGTGCACAGTTATAGCAATATAATTGATGATCAACTTTGAAACATAGTTACTCTCATAAAGAACATGGTCCAAGTTAATTCTAAAGGATTTATGATGAAAAATGCCATGTGCCTCCAGAAAGAGAACTGATGATCTCTGAAAACAACTTGAAGCATATTTTTGTTCCATTTTTTAATTTTTTCTTTTTTTTTGCAAATTTCATCTTATGAAAATATGTTTAATATGATTCCATATGTTTCATAGTTATCATGCTGCTTGCCTCTTCAGTGGGTTATGGAGTGAAGGAGGGAGGAAGATATTTTTGAAATCAATTGTTTTCTAAAAATAATATTAATTTTAAAATGTAATTGGGAAATATTTAATGAAATAAAATATAACTTAAAAGTGAAAAATAGCTAATCTGTTTTTTTCTAATAGAAAAAAGAAATGATCAGAAAATTGAATAAAGAGAAAGACAATGATGAATGTAAATTAAGGACTAAAATTAATAAAGAGAAGATATCAGAAAGAAAGCTGAATAAATTAACATTATCCAATGGCCTCTAAAATTAATCTAGAAATTAATATCATGAATAATAAAATTTTTAGAGAAAATAAATGAAAATGTGAAATTTCTCTTATTTTATCTCCAATTACCTGTAAAAACAATTGCCAATGTTTTTCAAAAAATATTGAGTCTCAATTTATCTCCTTCCCACCTTCCTACCCAACCCCTAAACACTCTTGAGATGATAAGCATATAGACTTGACATGTGCAACATGTAAACCATTTTTCCATATTAATTATTTTATGTATGGAAACAAAAATAGAAAAAAAAAACTAAGACAGTGAAAAACATTTACTTTGGTCTGTATTAGCACTCAATTCTTTTTCTCTGGAATCAGATGGCATTTTTTTTATCATGGGTCCTTCAGGATAGTTTTGGATCATTATATTGCTGACAATAACTGTTATTCACAGTTGTTTATTGTAAAGTATTTCTGTCTGGACTTTTACTTTAAATGATCACTCTATTGCATATAATAATATGGAAATAGGTTTGAACAAAGATACATGAGTAACCCAGTGGAATTGCTCATCAGCTTGGGAAGGGGAAAGGGGAGAGGGGAGAGAAAGAATTTGAATCATGTACCTATGGAAAATACTCTAAATAAACACATTAATTCATTTTTCAAAAAGAAAAGAAAAGAAAAGAAAAAAATATTTCTTCCATTGTACAATCTTCTCCTGATTTTGTTTTTTTCACTCTGGTTCAGTATGTGTAAGTCTTTCTGAGCTCCTCCTGTATGTCATTTCTTACAGTGCAATAGTATTCCATTATAATCATACTCTATAACTTTTTCAGCCATTTCCCAATTGATGAGTATCCCCTCACTTTCCAAATCATTGCCTCCCTAAAAAGGAACTGCTTTAAATTTTTTTGTACATGTAAACACACCTACTTTTTGTTCTTATTTCCTAGGGACACAGAGCTGGTAAAGGTATTGCTGGCTCAAAAGATATTTACTGTTATATAACCCTTTGAGTGTAGGTCCAATTGCCCTCCTAAATGTTTGAATCAGTTCACAATTCCCCCAACAACACATTTCTGTCCCATATTTTCCATGCCCCCTCCAAATTTTGTCATTTTCCTTTTCTGACATAATCGCTATTTTCTGTTAATGTGGTGTGTCATCTCAGAGTTTTGTTGTTGGGTTTTTTTTTGTATTTCTTTAATTAATATCGGTTTAGACAATTTAATTACTTTGAGAACTGCTTGTTCCTATCCTTTGATCATTTATCAATTGGGGAATGACTTCTATTCTTCTGTATTCAACTCATTTCTCTACATATTTGAAAAATGAGGCATTTATTATGCCTTGTAAAAAATTGCACCATTATTACTACTCTATTATTTTCCATCCTATCTACCCCTTAGTTTCTGACCTACATCTCCCACAGTTTGCTCACTTTCAAACAGCCCCATTTTCTGATCCTCTTCCTCTCCTATTTTCCTGTAGCACAAGATAGATTTCTATACCCAATTGATTGCATATGTTCTTTCTTCATTGAGCTAATTCTGATGAGAAAAAGGTTCACATGCTCTCCCCTCCACCTCTCTCATCTTCCCTTCCACTGTGAATGCTCTTTCATGCTTCTCATATGTGCAATAATTTACCCTATTCTATTTTCCCTCTCCTTCCCAATATGTTACTCTTTCTCATGCTTTAATTTAATTTTCTATAATCCCATCATATTCAATTCACACTCTTACCCTCTGTCTACATACATACCTTCTAAATGCTCTAATAATGGCAAAGTTCTTTAGAATTATAAGAATCATCTCCCCATGTAAGGATGTATACAGATTAAGCTTATTGAATGTCTTGAATTTTCCTTCCTGTTTATCTTTTTCCGATTCTCCTGAATCTTGTATAAGGAAAGTCAAATTTTTCATTCATTTCTGGTCTTTTCATCAAAAATGTTTGAATAGCCACTTTTCACCCTGAAGTATGATGTTCAGTTTTATTGGGTAAATGATCCTTGATTGAAATCCTATCTCCTTTGCCTTCCATATTATCATATTCTAGAGCCTCTAATGCCTTTATGTAGAAGTCTATAAGTCTTATATAATCCTGACTATGGCTCCACAACATTTGATTTGTTTCTTTTTGGCTGTTTGCAATATTTTCTTCTTGACCTAGGAGTTTTGGAATTTAGCTATACCATTCCTAAGAGATATCCTTTCAGGATCTTTTTCAGGAGATGAACAGTGGATACTTTCAATTTCTATTTTTCCCTCTTGTTCTAGAATATCAGGACAATTTTCTTTATATTTTCTTGAAAAGTGATATCTAAGCTCTTTAATTTTTATTCACAACTTTCAGATAAACCAATAATTCTAAAATTCTCTTTCCAGGATTTATTTTCCAGGTCAGTTGTTTTCCCCATGAGATATTTTCCATTTTCTTCATTTTTTAATTCAAAATTTTTAATTCTTGTTTCTTGCTGTCTTGTCGAGTCATTAGCTTGACACTTGATGTTGCTGATGGTTTTAGATAGATG